>NW_027021351.1:1652500-1920000 GCF_036884655.1 Musa acuminata AAA Group | reverse complement strand
TATGAGCGATGGAAGTGATCCAATCGGCTCAGCGTGATGTTTATCAAACTTAATATAACTTTTGGCATATGTGGTTCTGTTGACTAGCATGAAAATGTTCGAGACTTACTAAAAGCTATCGATGAACAATTCGTCACTTCGGATAAGGCACTATCAAGTACCCTTAGAATGAAATTTTCATCCCTTAGACTCACTAACATAAAGGGTGTGCGTGAGCACATAATGCAAATACGAGATATTGCGGCTCAACTTAAGAAACTCGAGGTTAATATATCAAAATCCTTTCTGGTGCACTATATTCTAAACACCCTTCCACCTCAATATAGCCCTTTTAAAATTTCATATAATACACATAAGGACAAATGGTCAATCAATGAATTAATGATCATGTGTGTTCAAGAAGAAGAGAGGCTAGTGATGAAATTGGGTGAGAGTGCATTGATGGTAACCACTCGTGGGAAGAACAAAACTGACAAACATCAAGCCAATCAGAAAGCTCATCAGTAGGAAAAAGGTAAAATACCACCCCAAGCTGATATCAAGAAAGAAGCAAGGTGTTTCTTTTGTAAAAGAAAGGGACATATGAAAAAGGAATGCACGAAATTCTAACAATGACTTGAAAAGAAAGGTAAACTAACCTCGTTTGTGTGTTATGAATCTAATATGGTCAATGTTAATATTAACACCTGATAGATTGACTCTGGATTAACAATCCATATTGCAAACTCTTTGCAGGGTATGCAAAACCTAAGGAAGCCAGTGGGAAGTGAGCAAAGCATCTTATCAGGAAATAAGATGGGCTCACATGTGGAGGCATTGAAACATGCATTTTAACTTTAAGTAGTGGTTTTGTTTTAAAATTGGAAAGGACCTTTTATGTATCAAGTTTCTCACGAAACTTAATTTCTGTTTCCAGACTCATACCATTTGGGTATTCCTTTAATTTTAAAGACATATCATTTCGTTTATTATATAATTCTGATTGTGTTCGGAATGATATTTTGTTTGATGGTCTTTATTGTATTTTATTACAAAATGATAATACTTAAAGTTCAATGCATGTTCACACTAGCATTAAGAGGTGTAATATCAATGAGGACTCCTCTCTATATTATGGTATCGGAGATTAGGACATATCTCCATAGAGAGAATTAAAAGATTACTTGAAGATAAGGTACTTAGTACTCTTGATTTTACTAATTTTAAGACTTGTGTGGACTGTATTAAGGGAAAGCAGACCAATAAGTCCAAAAAGGGTACTAATAGGAGTTCATACTTATTAGAGATCATTCATACTGATATATGTTATCCAGACATGGACATACATGGCCAGAAATACTTCATCTCCTTTATAGATGATTACTCACGATATATGTATATATATTTGCTTCATAACAAAAATGAAGTATTGTATGCCTTCAAAGTTTTTAAGGTTGAAGTTGAGAACTAATGTGGTAAGCAAATTAAAATTGTGAGATCAGATAGAGGTGGAGAATATTATGGTAGATATACTAAAAATGGACAAGCACTTGGTCCTTTTGTTAAGTTTATTTAAGAACATGGGATTATTGCCCAATATACTATGTTTAGTTCTCCTGACCAGAATGGTGTTGCAGAAAAAAGAAACCGAACATTATTAGCATGGTGCGGAGTATGCTTAGCAACTCCAATCTTCTTAAGTTCTTGTGGACTGAAGCACTAAAGACGGTTGTGTATATATTAAACCGAGTTCCAATCAAGGCTGTCCAAAAGACACCATTTGAATTATGAAAAGGTTGGAAACCGAGTTTGCGACATATGCGCATTTGGGGATGTCCATCTGAAGTTAGGATATATAATCCATAAGAGAATAAATTGGACCCGAGGACTATTAATGGGTATTTTATTGCATATGCCGAAAAGTCCAAAGGTTCTAATGTCCATCTCACACAACTAGGATTGTGGAATCAAAAAATACTAAATTTCTTAAGAATGATGTGATTAGTAGGAGCGATCATTTCAGGAACATAGTTTCCGCACATGATCATATAAAATCTTAACCTTCCACATCAAATGATAGATTGGTTATAGTTCATAGCACTCCTCAAGTACAAACTAGTGCTGAACAACCAATCATTAAAATTCCACAAGTTGTTGATAGTATTCTAATATATCAAGCAGTTCAGGAATTACAACAAGCTCCTGAATAACTAGTTGAACCACAAGTTCCACAGGAAAATATTAGTATAACATTAAGAAGATCTATTAGAAATAAAAGATCAGCAATTCCTAATGATTATGTTGTATATCTATAAGAATATGACTATAATATTGGAGCCAAAAATGATCCTAAAACATTTTCATAAGCCATGAGTTACAAAGAGTCAAATTTGTGGCATGATGCTATGAAAGAAGAGATGAATTCCATGATGAGCAATGGAGTTTGGGATCTTGTAAAGTTGCCTAATGAAGCAAAGGCTATTAGTTGCAAATGAGTCTTTAAAACTAAGAAAGATTCATTATACAACATTGAGAGATACAAGGTAAAACTTGTTGCAAAGGGATTTACTCAAAAAGAGGGAATCGATTATACGGAGACGTTTTCTCCTATATCTAAGAAAGATTCTCTACATATTATTTTGGCATTAGTTGCTCATTTTGACCTTGAGTTACAACAAATGGATGTAAAAACGTCATTTCTTAATGGAGATCTAGAGGAAGAGGTTTATATGAAATAACGTGAATGTTTCTCCTCTAGTGTTGGTGAACACTTGGTTTGTAAGCTTAGGAAGTCTATATTCGGCTTAAAACAAGCCTCCCGCCAATGGTATTTTAAATTCTATGAAGTGATTTTTTCATTTGGATTTGTTAAAAATCCCATGGATCAATGCATATACTAGAAGGTTAGTTGGAGTAAAATATGTTTCCTTATTTTATATGTAGATGATATTTTGCTTGCAACCAACGATAAGGGTTTGCTGCATGAGGTGAAACAATTTCTTTCTAAAAATTTTAATATGAAGGATATGGGTGAAGCATCTTATGTCATTGGCATTAAGATCCATAGAGATAGACCTCATGGTATTTTAGGTTTATCACAAGAAACCTATATCGATAAACTTTTAGAAAGATTTCTAGGTTCAATTTGAACCAATGCCCAAAGAACAACCTTGAAAGGGAATCAATGAAAAATATCCCATTTGCTTCTATCGTAGGAAGCCTTATGTATGCTCAGGTTTGTACTAGACCTGATATTGCATTTATTGTGGGGATGCTAGGTCGATATCAGAGTAATCCAAGTATGGACCATTAGAGAGCTGTAAAGCAAGTGATTAGGTATCTACAAGGAACCAAAGATTATATGCTTATGTATAGATATACAAACAATCTGGATGTGATTGGTTACTCAGATTCAGACTTTGTCGGTTGTGTTGATTCTCATAAATCAACATCAGGATATATTTTTATAATGGTCGGTGGAGCTATTTCTTGGAGAAGCACCAAGCAGACCTTGACTGCTACTTCTACCATGGAAGTTGAGTTTATCTCCTGTTTGGAGGCTACTTCACATGGTGTATGGCTTAAGAGTTTCATTTCTGGGCTTAGAGTCATGGATTCTATTTCTAGGTCATTAAAAATTTTCTATGATAATTAAGCTGCTGTCTTTATGGCTAAAAACAATCAAAGTCGAAGTCGAAGTAAAAACATCGAAATTAAGTATTTAGCCATAAGAGAACGTGTAAAAGAAAATAAAATGATTATTGACCATATTAGCACTGAATTGATGATTATTGATCCTTTGACTAAAGGTATGCCACCTTTAAAATTCAAGGATCATGTAGAGAAAATGAGACTTGGTTCCACTTTGTAATGATATTGAAACTCTTATATATTATAATATTTTCTCATTCATGTGCACATTATTTTAAGAAAATATATTGTTACTAGACTAAGAATAAACATAAGGTTTATTCATTAAGTAATATTACCACATTGAGATTAAGAAACTAAATATATCGTGATACATGGATGATAATACTTGCTCTTAGAAGACTTATCGTTATGATTCATGTATTTATTTCTTAAGAAAGTTGTTCGAGAAAGGTTAATTCAAATTATTAAGATAAATGTATGGATCAAGTGGGAGAATATAACCGTTATTATTAAATATCTTATTTAATAATAATATAACCATTCTCATTAAGATTCATAATTCATTATCATGAATTTCTTCATTTATTAAGGTTTAAATGATTTTAGTTTTTTATTCATTATACATAAAATCGTTATTATTAAATTAAATATTTAATATCATTAAAATTCTTCGTTATAGTCCAAATATTATAAATTTGAATTAATTCTTGAACGTTATGAGTTGGTAAAAATAAATATTTTTGATGGGAGAACATCTATATATATATATGAGAATTTTGGTCTCTGGACTCGATCATCTCTTTGAAGCAAAAAAAGATTTCATACACCATCTAAAACGAAAGTTCTAAGCCAAGAAGTAACAAAGTTCAAGAAGAAACCTCTGTAAAAATTATTGACTGGATAGAGATGTATTATTTTATTTTCGCATCGGTTTTTATTATTGTGTTTCTATTATAATAATTTAAAAATAAGTTGGCTTCAATGATTTATTACAAACCGATCAAAAGACAAAGGTGATTGTGTCAGAGCTTGGAAAGCATCTCAACCTTATGATCCCACCATCAATCTCCCCACGGTAGACTCATCAAAGTCACTTGTGGCAGCTTTTATCCCTGAAATGGAGAAGTAGCGGCAGAGGTTAGACTCGGCCGACACAGCTGAACGTGCGTTGCCATAGAGGGAGAGAGGCGACAAACCATAAGGCCCATTGCTTGTAACTGCACCCTTCCCTTTCTTCATCTTCTTATTCTTCTGGCATTTGCATATTCCAATCAGGCAAATAACAGCGAGCAAAACAGCAAAAGCTCCAATCACTCCAACAATAACAGAAACTTCACTCTTGTGTTTTGCACTCCCCTTCCTGACATCTCTAGGATCGACGTACAACTGCGAGCGTGCTCCTGGATTAAGACCAGCCAGGCTGTTATTACTGTTCTGCAACTTGAACACCTCAAGCCCATTCAAGATGGAATCATAATACTCCGGTTTGGAGAGTGTATCTGGATGAAGCGCAACCCACAGATCCATCTGTCCTCTTCCCATTGTCATCACCACATAGTCCCTGTACACAGGGATACCGATACCGCCACTCCAACCAATGACATCAGCTTCTTCTGTTGCAGTCTGGTTATTAAGGTAGACGTCAAAGACTCTCTGGTTTATCTTCACTATCGGATACTGGATCTCACAGAAATGTAGCCGGACAAGGTAATAGAAGCCAGCATCCACCGGGAGAATCCAGGTTAAATTGTAGTTCAAGTTCACCTGTGCGTTTGGACCCATTGATCTTGCTGTGGAGTAGACATCCGGTGGTGCAATGTAACTTGGAACACTGGTCGGGTATGTGATGGTAACATTCGGATCATTGGAGTAGGTCACACCAAATGCAGCCCCATAAATGTAAGGCGAGTCGTCGTCCCAAGAGCGGAACAAGCCGGAGTCTTCGATGGGGGGAATTGCTTGCCCACCCACATTGAGCCGGTAAACTGTCTCCAGAGCTTGGTCGGGATCGATAGTGTAAACAATATGACCATCATCTCCATCGACAAGCAAAGGTGTTGCTGAGCTAAACAAGTCGGGGATTGATACAATCTCGATACCGTTAATGAAGGCATAGGAGTTGGGATGGGTGGTTGATGGAATGAAAGTGAGGTTTAGGCCGCCGGTAGAGACGTTTACGGAGTATTCACGGATTAGATACGCGAAATTTAGGGCATCAGCAGTTAGGTAGGAGCTGAAGTTGTGAAGAAGGGTGTAAGGGCCAGATGTGACGGAGAAGAAGGCATCGGAAACGGCATGGTTGGAGTAATCGGAAGGGTAGAAATGGAGGCGGATAAATTTCCGGCCGGCGCTGAGAGGGAAGCGGTAGGTGAAGGGAGAAGTGAAGACCCGAGCGGTCGAGTACGGGACCGTGGAGACTGATGGATCTTGATGTAGAGCATCGAAGCTGCCGCCGCCGTTCAAGGAGGGGGCGTACCTGGTTCCGGTGTCGCCGGTCCAGGATCGTCCGTCGAAGCTAGATGCCTGGCCGGAGGCGCCGCAGTTGAGGAGGATGTCGTCTCTTGGCACGTAATAGGTGGAGTTGTCGACAGCAACGACGACCAAAGTAGCCGCCAATAGCGAGAAGGCGACGGAGGCACAGAGAAGGGAACGGAGCTGCATCAGAGACCATGACTGATCCAGGAAAAGGAACCCTAAATCCATCAAAAATCGGATCTTTAACGAAGAAATCGATTGGCCTCACTCTACTCTCCCGAACTCAGCAGGGAAAATTAGCATTCAACATCTAAATCTTCAACTCTCGGCCTCACGTTCAGCTAAAAGCAGAGGAAAACCAGCTGATATTGCATCAAAATCAACCCTAGAAACAAGGGAGAAATCAGGCGGTAGAGAGAGTTACCACGAAGAACCGCGAGAGAGTTGAAATGGGAGTCGCGGAGGGAGGCGTTCACGATATGCGTCTGCGCCACGAACGTCGCAAGCAAGAGATTGCAGGAGTCCAGATTTTTCGAGTGAATAGTATGCAGTCTGCGCGAAGACTGACACACACAAACAAACGGAGTCCACATAAAGCAATTCTCGGTGGTCGACTCAGCATCCACTCGAGTTTGGCATTCATATGCAATTGGTCGATCAAAGACTCGACTGAGTCAAGTAAATATGTGGCCGATGTTTGGACTTTCACCATTTCATCAAATTTTGACCAAATTTGAAGAAATCGAAGAAATTGAAATAATCCAAAGTATTCACATGAAAAAACCAAAAAAATTTATCATTTAAAATTTTTAAAAATAAAGAATTATATTTTTATCCATCTCGGAGCAATTTAAAGGTTTCTTAAAAGTCACGATTTGTTTAGACTGAGTTACACTGAATTGCACCAAATTTTATAAAAATTTAAAAACTTATTTAGAAGTTAAAAGGTTAATAAATATTGTATGAAAGTTTTAAAATTTGAAGAAATTAAAAAATTAGAAAAACTTAGAGTAATCAGAAAATGAAAATACTATAAAAATATCAAATAAATTTTAGAAAAATCAGAAAAGTTATATTTTTGTGCATCGGGGAGTAATCTAAAGGTTTGTCAAAAGTTTAAACTTGTTTTGCTTAAGTTTAGACCGAGTAATACTATTTTTAAAATTACCTCTAAAAATAATGTAAGTGGGTCTAAATGCGAGTATTTTTGGATCACACATTCAGAAGAATAGGTTTTGTTGGAAAAATTTATTATAACCGAATAATAATTCAATGAATCAATCAGATATTAAATTTTTACATAAAAATTTTAATACGAAAAAAATCACGGGACCGTAATCTAATTCAAACTTTAACTATCACCAATAATGATAATATATTTATAATAAATCTTCTCCAGAATAACAAGAGGATCATAATAATATTAAAAACCGACTCAGTATATCATAATAGATCTCGTAAAATGAAAAGTTTAGGTTTCACCAAATGGATATACTAGAAAAGCATCTCAGAGATGATAAACTGTAGATCAACACGTTAAAATTATACAGCTTGCTGTAAGGATTCACCACATAAGTAATGCTCCCAAATCATGATCTTTAGATTGACACTCAAAAGGTGTTAGTGTTGTTGCAGTGATGTATTTAATTGAACCGTCTATCATGTGTATTATTGATAAGTCTAAATAAAGAGCTGTCAATGCCCTCGAGGTATCACCTCATGTCGAATATCGATGACACATAAGAATTATTTGACAATGCTAATAGTGCACATGCCTTCAAAAATAGAGTACTGCAATACACATTTATTATTTCTCCATCACACATGTTGTTTCAATCTTCTTCTTGCTCAACATGTCCTGCAAGTAGATCAACATCAAGCTCTATAGTATCTTCCTCCACATCTCCCCCATCACCCTGATATACTGGAGGAGTAACTGGGTCACAATCTGCTAATCCTTCTACAGAAGTCTTGGCTTGTATCTTCTCATTCAAATCCTCAAAGGTTTGATCCTCAAAGAAAACTACATCTCTGCTTCTAAACACCTTCTATTTTTCCGGATCCCACAACCTGTAACCAAACTGATCATGTGAGTAGCTAAGAAAAATATATTCTTTAGTCTTACCATCCAGCTTGGGCCTCTCATTGTCTGGAAAATGTGCAAATGCATGACAACCAAACACTCTCAAATGCTTGTAGGAAACATCTTTCCTGACCATAAATGCTCTACAACATCACCATCTATGGCTGTACATGGTGATAAGTTGATCACATCAACTGCAGTCCTCAAAGCATCATCCCAAAACCTTTTGGGTAGCTTGGCCTATGAAAGCATACATCTGATCTTTTTCATGATGGTGCGGTTCATCCTCTTTGCAATTGCATTATGCTAAGATATACCAGAAACTGTCATCTCATGTTGGATCCTATGTGACCTACAATAATCATCAAATAATCCTGTGTACTCACCACCATTATATGATCTTATGCATTTTAATTGCTTTTCTGTCTCCTTTTCAACCCTAGCATGAAACTCTTTGAAAACATTAATCACCTGATCTTTGGTCTTCAAAGCATAGGCTCAAACTTTCCTGGAAAAATCATCTATAAAAGTGATAAAATAAAGTACACCACTTATACCAAGAACATCAATAGATCCACCAGGAGTTTTTATTCTCAAAGGACCACATACATCTGTATAAATACGATCTAAGACATATATTTTTCGAGATAAAGCAGGACTAGCAAATAAAACTCTATGTTGTTTACCAACCAAACTATCAATACAAGGGTTCAGATGTGTACCTCTGAGGTATGGCAATACCTTTCTCTTGGAAAGAGCTTGCAGCACCTTCTCGCTTATGTGTCCCAATCGCCTATGCCATAACTCCATGCTGAAGTCTTTCTCTGTAGTATTTAACTACTCACCATAAGCTTTAGTCTACAACTTGTACAAAGTATGACATTTCTTTTCACTAGCTATAACAAGAGAACCCTTATTGAGCTTCCATTGCCTTTTCTAAAATCTGCTATCATAGTCTTTATCATCTAGTCTTCCAACTGAAATTAAATTCAGCCTCAAGTCAATCATATGCCTTACAGCCTCAAGCACCAACTTGTAACCAAGGTTGGTCTTTAAATGGATATCACCCATGCCAATGATGTTCGTTATGCCATAGTTGCCCATCTTGACAACACCAAAATTTTTAGACCTGTATGTAGCAAAAAACTCCTTTCGTGGTGTTTCGTGGTGTAGCATGATAAGAAGCACCTGTGTCAATCACCCACTCAATATCTTAACACACACAAGCAAAAATATCAACAGAAGGAGACAAAATCAAATAATCACCACCTTACACTATAGCTGTAGTATTATCTTTTGACTCTGTAGACTCCACTTCTTTTCCCTTTTTCTTAATCTTCTTAGGTTGCTTACATTAGTTCTTGTAATGTTCGTTCTCACCAAAGTTAGAGCAAATAATATCTTTTCTTGATCTTGACTTGCTCCTACCCATACGTGAACTACTTTTAGACTTTGGCCTTCCTCTGTTCTTTAAGATAAGTGCTTGTGAATAATTCTGAGAAGTTGCTGAATTTTTTCTTCTCAACTCTTCATTCAATAAATTGCTTGTTAATTAACTCATTGTGACAACACCATCTGGCGCAGAATTACTGAGGGAAACCGTCAGTGTCTCCCAACTTTCTGGTAATGAACTAAGTAACAATGCCTGCAACTAATCATCAAGAGATATTTTCATATAGGATAACTGGTTAGTAATACTTTGCATTTCATTCAAATGCTCAGTAATAGAAGTACCCTCTCTATATTTTAGGTTCACAAGTTTTCTTATCGTAAAAGCTTTGTTACCAGTTGTTTTTCTTTCATAGAGACTTTCAAATTTTTTCCAAAGGGAATATATAGAACTTTCAGTAGAAACATGGTGAAAGACACTATCATCAAGCCACTATCAAATAAACCCAACTATTTTTCGATCTAACCTCTTCCACTCATCATCTGTCATAGTTGTGGGTTTTGCACTATCCCACTGCAAAGGTCCATACAAATCTTTGCAATACAAGAGAACTTCTATTCTTGATTTCCATATCATCCAATTATTTCCATTCAAACTAATCATACGAGAAACACTACTGGCCTCCATGTTCAAATACAAAAATTAAATCACCACAACCCTGCTATGATAATCTAAAGTATTCACATGAAAAAACCAAAATAATTATCATTTAAAATTTTTAAAAATAAAGAATTATATTTTTATCCATCTTAGAGCAATTTAAAGGTTTCTTAAAAGTCACGATTTGTTTAGACTGAGTTACATTGAATTGCACCAAATTTTATAAAAATTAAAAAACTTATTTAGAATTTAAAAGGTTAATAAATATTGTATGAAAGTTTTAAAATTTGAAGAAATTAGAAAATTAGAAAAACTTAGAGTAATCAGAAAATGAAAATACTATAAAAATATCAAATAAATTTTAGAAAAATCAGAAAAGTTATAATTTTGTGCATCGGGGAGTAATCTAAAGGTTTGTCAAAAGTTTAAACTTGTTTTGCTTAAGTTTAGACCGAGTAATACTATTTTTAAAATTACCTCTAAAAATAATGTAAGTGGGTCTAAATGCGAGTATTTTTGGATCACAAGAATAGGTTTTGTTGGAAAAATTTATTATAACCGAATAATAATTCAATGACTCAATCATACATTAATTTTTTACATGAAAATTTTAATACGAAAAAAATCACGGGACCATAATCTAATTCAAACTTTTACTATCACCAATAATGATAATATATTTATAATAAATCTTCTCTAAAATAATAAGAGGATCATAATAATATTAAAAACCGGCTCAGTATATCATAATGGATCTCGTAAAATGAAAAGTTTAGGTCTCACCAAATAGATATAGTAGAAAAGCATATCAGAGATGATAAACTGTAGATCAACACGTTAAAATTATAGAGCTTGCTGTAAGGATTCACCACAAAAGTAATGCTCCCAAATCATGATCTTTAGATTGACACTCAAAAGGTGTTAGTTTTGTTGCATTGATGTATTTAATTAAACCGTCTATCATGTGTCTTATTGCTAAGTCTAAATAATGAGCTGACAATGCCCTGGAGGTATCCCTGAAACAATATGACACATATTAATAACCTCAAAATTTTATAGTACCTCATGTCGAATATCGATGACACATAAGAATTATTTGACAATGCTAATAGTGCACATGCCTTCTAAAATAGAGTACTGCAATACACATTTATTATTTCTCCATCACACATGTTGTTTCAATCTTCTTCTTTCTCAACATATCCTGCAAATAGATCAACATCAAGCTCTATAGTATCTTCCTACATATCTACCCCATCACCCTGATATACTGGAGGAGTAACTGGGTCACAATCTGCTAATCCTTCTACAGAAGTCTTGGCTTGTATCTTCTCATTCAAATCCTCAAAGGTTTGATCCTCAAATAAAACTACATCTCTGCTTCTAAACTCCTTCTATTTTTCTGGATCCCACAACCTGTAACCAAACTGATCATGTGAGTAGCTAAGAAAAATATATTCTTTAGTCATACCATCCAGCTTGGGCCTCTCATTGTCTGGAACATGTGCAAATGCACGACAACCAAACACTCTCAAATTCTTGTAGGAAATATCTTTCCTAACCATATATGCTCTACAACATCACCATCTAGGGCTGTACATAGTGACAAGTTTATCACATCAACTGCAGTCCTCAAAGCCTCATCCCAAAACCTTTTGGGTAGCTTGGCCTATGAAAGCATACATCTGATCTTTTTCATGATGGTACGGTTCATCCTCTTTGCAATTGCATTATGCTGAGATGTACCAGAAACTATCATCTCATGTTGGATCCCATGTGACCTACAATAATCATCAAATAATCCTGTGTACTCACCACCATTTTATGATCTTATGCATTTTAATTGCTTTTCTATCTACTTTTCAACCCTAGCATGAAACTCTTTGAAGACATTAATCACCTGATCTTTGGTCTTCAAAGCATAGGCTCAAACTTTCCTGGAAAAAACATCTATAAAAGTGATAAAATAAAGTACACCACTTATACCAAGAACATCAATAGATCCACCAGGAGTTTTTGTCCTCAAAGGACCACATACATTTTTATAAACATGGTTTAAGGCATGCATTTTTCTAGACAAAGCAGGACTAGCAAATAAAACTCTATGTTGTTTACCAACCAAACAATCATTACAAGGGTTCATATGTGTACCTCTGAGGTATGGCAATACCTTTCTCTTGGAAAGAGCTTGCAGCACCTTCTCGCTTATGTGTCCCAATCGCCTATGCCATAACTCCATGCTGAAGTCTTTCTCTGTAGTATTTAACTACTCAACCATAAGCTTTAGTCTAAAACCTGTATAAAGTATGACATTTTTTTTCACTAGCTATTGAGCTTCCATTGCCCTTTCTAAAATCTGCTATCATAGTCTTCATCATGTAGTCTTCCAACTGAAATTAAATTCAGCCTCAAGTCAACCACATGCCTCAAATCCTTAAGTACCAACTTGCAACCAAGGTTGGTCTTTAAATGGATATCACCCATGCCAATGATGTTCGTTATGCCATAGTTGCCCATCTTGACAACACCAAAAATTTTAGACCTGTATGTAGCAAAAAACTCTTTTTGTGGTGTAGCATGATAAGAAGCACCTGTGTCAATCACCCACTCAATATCCTAACACACAAGCAAAAATATCAACAGAAGGAGACAAAATCAAATAATCACCACCCTGCACTATAGCTGTAGTATTATCCTTTGACTCTGTAGACTCCACTTCTTTTTCCTTCTTCTTGATCTTCTTATGTTGCTTACATTAGTTCTTGTAATGTTCTTTCTCACCAAAGTTATAGCAAATAATATATTTTCTTGATCTTGACTTGCTCCTACCCATACGTGAACTACTTCTAGACTTTGGCCTTCCTCTATTCTTTAAGATAAGTGCTTGTGAATAATTCTGAGAATTTGCTGAATTTTTTCTTCTTAACTCTTCATTCAATAAACTGCTTGTTACTTAACTCATTGTGACAACACCATCTGGCGCAGAATTACTGAGGGAAACCGCTAGTGTCTCCCAACTTTCTGGTAATGAACTGAGAAGTAACAATGCCTGCAACTCATCGTCAAGAAACATTTTCATATATGATAACTGGTTAGTAATACTTTGCATTTCATTCAAATGCTCAGTAATAGAAGTACCCTCTCTATATTTTAGGTTCACAAGTTTTCTTATCATAAAAGCTTTGTTACCAATTGTTTTTCTTTCATAGAGACCTTCCAATTTTTTCCAAAGAGAATATGTAGAACTTTAGTAGAAACATGGTGAAAGACACTATTATCAAGCCACTATCAAATAAACCCAACTATTTTTCGATCTAACCTCTTCCACTCATCATCTGTCATAGTTGTGGGTTTTGCACTATCCCCGTGCAAAAGTCCATACAAATCTTTGCAATACAAGAGATCTTCTATTCTTGATTTCCATATCATCCAATTGTTTCCATTCAAACTAATCATACGAGAAACACTACTGTCCTCCATGTTCAAATACAAAAATTAAATCACCACAACCCTGATAATCCAAAGTATTCACATGAAAAAATGAAAAAAATTATCATTTAAAAATTTTAAAAATAAAGAATTATATTTTTATCCATCTCGGAGCAATTTAAAGGTTTCTTAAAAGTCACGATTTGTTTAGACTGAGTTACACTGAATTGCACCAAATTTTATAATAATTAAAAAACTTATTTAGAAGTTAAAAGGTTAATAAATATTGTATAAAAGCTTTAAAATTTGATGAAATTAAAAAATTAGAAAAACTTAGAGTAATCAGAAAATGAAAATACTATAAAAATATCAAATAAATTTTAGAAAAATCAGAAAAGTTATATTTTTGTGCATCGGGGAGTAATCTAAAGGTTTGTCAAAAGTTTAAACTTGTTTTGACTAAGTTTAGACCGAGTAATACTATTTTTAAAATTACCTCTAAAAATAATGTAAGTGGGTCTAAATGCGAGTATTTTTGGATCACACATTCAGAAGAATAGGTTTTGTTGGAAAAATTTATTATAACCGAATAATAATTCAATGAATCAATCAGACATTAAATTTTTACATAAAAATTTTAATACGAAAAAAATCATGGGACCGTAATCTAATTCAAACTTTTACTATCACCAATAATGATAATATATTTATAATAAATCTTCTCCAGAATAATAAGAGGATCATAATAATATTAAAAACCGACTCAGTATATCATAATGGATCTTGTAAAATGAAAAGTTTAGGTCTCACCAAATGGATATAGTAGAAAAGCATCTCAGAGATGATAAACTGTAGATCAACACGTTAAAATTATAGAGCTTGCTGTAAGGATTCACCACATAAGTAATGCTCCCAAATCATGATCTTTAGATTGACACTCAAAAGGAGTTAGTGTTGTTGCAGTGATGTATTTAATTGAACCGTCTATCATGTGTCTTATTGCTAAGTCTAAATAATGAGCTGTCAATGCCCTCGAGGTATCCCTGAAACAATATGACACATATTAATAACCTCAAAATTTTATAGTACCTCATGTCGAATATCGATGACACATAAGAATTATTTGACAATGCTAATAGTGCACATGCTTTCTAAAATAGAGTACTGCAATACACATTTATTATTTCTCCATCACACATGTTGTTTCAATCTTCTTCTTGCTCAACATGTCCTGCAAGTAGATCAACATCAAGCTCTATAGTATCTTCCTGCACATCTCCCCCATCACCCTAATATATTGGAGGAGTAACTAGGTCACAATCTGATAATCCTTCTACAGAAGTCTTGGCTTGTATCTTCTCATTCAAATCCTCAAAGGTTTGATCCTAAAAGAAAACTACATCTCTGCTTCTAAACACCTTCTATTTTTCTGGATTCCAAAACCTGTAACCAAACTGATCATGTGAGTAGCCAAGAAAAATATATTCTTTAGTCTTACCATCCAGCTTGGGCTTCTCATTGTTTGGAACATGTGCAAATGCACGACAACAAAACACTCTCAAATGCTTGTAGGAAACATCTTTCCTGACCATACATGCTCTACAACATCACCATTTAGGGCTGTACATGGTGACAAGTTGATCACATCAACTGCAGTCCTCAAAGCCTTATCCCAAAACCTTTTGGGTAGCTTGGCCTATGAAAGCATACATCTGATCTTTTTCATGATGGTGCGGTTCATCCTCTTTGCAATTGCATTATGCTGAGATGTACCGGAAACTGTCATCTCATGTTGGATCCCATGTGACCTACAATACTCATCAAATAATCCTGTGTACTCACCACCATTATATGATCTTATGCATTTTAATTGCTTTTTTGTCTCATTTTCAACCCTAGCATGAAATTCTTTGAAGACATTAATCACCTGATCTTTGGTCTTCAAAGCATAGGCTCAAACTTTCTTGGAAAAATCATATATAAAAGTGATAAAATAAAGTACACCACTTATACCAAGAACATCAATAGATCCACCAGGAGTTTTTGTCCTCAAAGGACCACATACATCTGTATAAACACGGTCTAAGGCATGCATTTTTCTAGACAAAGCAGGACTAGCAAATAAAACTCTGTGTTGTTTACCAACCAAACAATCAATACAAGGGTTCAGATGTGTACCTCTGAGGTATGGCAATACCTTTCTCTTGGAAAGAGCTTGCAGCGCCTTCTCGCTTATGTGTCCCAATCGCCTATGCCATAACTCAATGCTGAAGTCTTTCTCTGTAGTATTTAACTACTCACCATAAGCTTTAGTCTAAAACCTGTACAAAGTATAACATTTCTTTTCACTAGCTATAACAAGAGAACCCTTATTGAGCTTCCATTGCCCTTTCTAAAATCTGCTATCATAGTCTTCATCATGTAGTCTTCCAACTGAAATTAAATTCAGCCTCAAGTCAACCACATGCCTCAAATCCTTAAGCACCAACTTGCAACCAAGGTTGGTCTTTAAATGGATATCACCCATGCCAATGATGTTCGTTATGCCATAGTTGCCCATCTTGACAACACCAAAATTTTTAGACCTGTATGTAGCAAAAAACTCCTTTTGTGGTGTAGCATGATAAGAAGCACCTGTGTCAATCACCCACTCAATATCCTAACACACAAGCAAAAATATCAACAGAAGGAGACAAAATCAAATAATCACCACCCTGCACTATAGCTGTAGTATTATCTTTTGACTCTGTAGACTCCACTTCTTTTTCCTTTTTCTTGATCTTCTTATGTTGCTTACATTAGTTCTTGTAATGTTCTTTCTCACCAAAGTTATAGCAAATAATATCTTTTCTTGATCTTCTTATGTTGCTTACATTAGTTCTTGTAATGTTCTTTCTCACCAAAGTTATAGCAAATAATATCTTTTCTTGATCTTGACTTGCTCCTACCTATACGTGAACTACTTCTAGACTTTGGCCTTCCTCTGTTCTTTAAGATAAGTGCTTGTGAATAATTTTGAGAAGTTGCTGAATTTTTTCTTCTCAACTCTTCATTCAATAAACTGCTTGTTACTTAACTCATGGTGACAACACCATCTGGCGCAGAATTACTGAGGGAAACCGCTAGTGTCTCCCAACTTTCTGGTAATGAAATGAGAAGTAACAATGCCTGCAACTCATCATCAAGAGACATTTTCATAGAGGATAACTGGTTAGTAATACTTTGCATTTCATTCAAATGCTCAGTAATAGAAATACCCTCTCTATATTTTAGGTTCACAAGTTTTCTTATCATAAAAGCTTTGTTACCAGTTGTTTTTCTTTCATAGAGACCTTCCAATTTTTTCCAAAGAGAATATGTAGAACTTTCAGTAGAAACATGGTGAAAGACACTATCATCAAACCACCATCAAATAATCCCAACTATTTTTTTATCTAACCTCTTCCACTCATCATCTGTTATAGTTGTGGGTTTTGCACTATCCCCCTACAAAGGTCCATACAAATCTTTGCAATACAAGAGATCTTCTATTCTTGATTTTCATATCATCCAATTGTTTCCATTCAATCTAATCATATGAGAAACACTACTGGCCTCCATGTTCAAATACAAAAGTTAAATCACCACAACCCTGCTTTGATACAAGTTGATGAGATATAAAGAGAAATAACTTTTGTATATGAACAAATACTAGCAAGCCATAACACACAACGGAATTAAATAGAACCACAATCAAATAGAACACCAAGATATATGTGAAAAACCCCTTCAATGTGATGGGTAAAAACCACGGGGCAAATTAGAGATAATCCACTATAATAATAATGAATATACAAATCTCAATCTCTTATCCAAAACCCTAGCAACAATCACAAGAGAATAACTGGGATACAAGGATCACGTCACTATGCTCAATATCTAAATCCTCCCTAATTCTCCCTAAGTAATCACAGTAAGAATCTACTATAGATCTGATATAACTTGATATGAAAGCAATGTTAGATGATTGAGAACAGTCTCTTGTCTTCTTCCCCTTTTTTCTCTTCCTTTTCTGCCTTATTCTCCTCCTTTTCTTTAGAATCCCATGGCTACAAAAAACTGCCCTATTGCTGCCTTTTTCTGCCTCTTTTTATAGCCACCACACCCCCCCAATATAAATTAGGGTTTGGTTAAGAGGGGGGTGAGCTGTGGGCTAATAAATCCCACCTTGGGCTGAATATGGGCTGTTAGCCCAACAACGACTCCCGGTAAGCTCTTGGACTTCACGACGATCTTCTTATCAAGTTCCGACGAGCTTCTTTAGCAAGCTCTTGGACTTCTCGATCAATTCTGACAGAACTTCCGATGAACGTCCGGAGTTCCGACGAACTCTCGAACTCCCAACGAAATTATGTTCTTGACTCCGGGACTTTATTTTGCTTTATGCCTTGCTATCGTAGTTAATCCTACATATATAAAAACCTATTTCGATCTATACAATTAATACTAAGCTAATCGGATGTTGTCTGGCATATCATTGGTTCATCGACGCCTCGTCCGATTGTTCGACGCATCGTCCTCTCTTGCAGCCTATTGCCCAATCGGTTAATTGACCTCCGCAACTCCGATTTCCTTAGTGCAATAGTCACTCTTCTTGGCCCGATGCTCGAACTCATGGCTCGAAGCCTTCTGTCGATACGTCAACCGATCCTTCGGCTCAGCGTCCAATCTTCTGACATGTATTTCTTCGGCCTAATATGATTCTTCCTGTTTTAATTGTCTCTCACTGATCAAAGCATCCCACCTCACTCAAAACGTATATCAAATCATAAATACTATCAATTGGTTTTATCATCAAAATCCGAGATTCAACGGTATGTTGGTCTCGACCTTAGTGTTTTGGACCGAAATTTTAAATATGTTTCAAACCTATTTATAAGCACAAATATTATTAATATTGTACAATTTCATCCAAGTTTGAGAAAGTTTGATGAAATAAATAATTTAAAGTATTTAAATGTTGAAAAAACCAAAACATTAGCATTTAAATTCATATATATATATATATATATATATCTTTTTGTTCATCTTGGAGCAATTCAAAGGTTTGCTAAATGTTTTAACTTATTTTGATCAGGTTTAGAACCAACTACACTACTTTTTGAATTACTCCAAAAATAGTGTAAAGTGTAAGTGTCTCTAGATCATGGCATGAGATCAAACTTTCAGGATAGATGTCAAACCTATTTAGAAACTAAAATGTTAAAAAAATTATATGAAAACATCAAATTTTATAAAATTTGAATAAAATATCATAAAATGGCAAATAAATTCTTAAAATAGGAAAAAAAATTATATTTTTGTCCATCTGGGAGCAATTCAAAAGTTAGTTTTATGAAAGTTTCAACTTGTTTGGACTATGTTAAGATTTATTTGCACTATTATTAAATTATCCCCCAAAAATAATATAAGTGGTTTTAAGTGATGTTGTTTTTGTGCCAAAATTTCAGAATAGGTTTCAAACCTATTTAAAGCTCAAATGTTAAATAACATTACATAGAAGAATCAAATTTTGCTAAAAATTATAGAAATTAAAAAAATCAGAGTATTCGCAATCTGAAAATACCAAAATGTAATCATATAAATATTTAAAAATAGAAAAAAGTTAGTTGGTTTAATACATCCAGGATCAATTTTTAAAAAACATTTCCTGAAAGTTCCAACTTGTTTTGACTATGTTTAGACCCAAATTTATTTTTTTAATTATCCAAAAATAATTTAAGTGAACCAAACTTTTAAAATAGGTTTAAGATCGACTTATAAGCTCAAATGTTACTAATTTCATATATTTTGATAAAATTCAGAGTATTCACACGTTGAAAATTTCTAAAAAATATTATTTAAAATTTTAAAAATAGAAAAGTTATATTTTTTTTTCCCATCTGAAAGCGATTCAAAAGTTTAACTTGTTTTAATCAAGTTTAGACGTAGTTACACTATTTTTTGAACTACCCAAAAAATATTGTATGTGGGTCTAAGTGATGGTGCTTTTGGATCAAAATTTTAGAATAATTTCAAACCTACTTAGAAGCTGAAATGTTAAAAAACATTTCATGGAAATATCAAAATTTGAAGAAATTAAAGAAATTAAAAATTTTAACATATTCTTGAAAATATATAAAAATATCAAATAAATTTTAAAATAGAAATAATTGTATTTGTGTCCATCTTGGAGCAATGTTTTTAGCTTGTTTTGATCAGGTTTAGACTTAGTTACATTCTTTCTGAAATGCCTTGAGAATAGTACAAATGGGTGTAGTTCATGTTGTTTTTGGACCAAAATTTTAGAATAGCTGTCAAATGTATTTATTTAGAAGCTTAAATGTTCAAAAATATTATATGAAAATATGAAATTTTGATAAAATTTGAAGAATTTAAAGAAATTAAAAAATTCAGAGTATTCATAATTTAAAAATATCATAAAATATCATATTAATTTTTAAAAATAGAAAAATTATATATATTTTTTTATCCATCTGGGAGCAATTGATATATTATAAACTTGATTGAATTTTGATGATGATTTTAGTCGATACAAATAAAGTTCATATTATAAGAGGATTTTTTAAGAGATACCCTTGATGAGAGGAACTCTCGTAATCACTTATTCTAGAACCTCTACTCTCACTTATATATAGATAGGACCTCTTAGGAACTAAACGAAATGTGACACATCACGATACGATGGATGTAGATATAGACGTGGATATGTGACAATCACTAAGAGATTACGATTCCTCTCTCATCCTCTATTGTCCCTAATCTATCAATCTTAGTAGTCTTGTGAAAAAATATGAAGAGATGAGAAGGAGAGTCTAGTTCTCCTTGCAGATTGACATCACTATGATATTTGGATTTGAAGATGGTGCCAGATCTAATAAAGTTCTTTTCAAATGGCATCCAAAGATACACATCGAAAATCTAATTTATTGTTATTTGATTTCAATCCTAGCATTGAAGTTTTTTCGCATTACATATAGCATATTACAGATTTTATGCTAATTCTTTCCCATAATAATTTTAATCCCTGTTTTCATCTTAGTTATGAATAATTTGAAGAGTTTTGGCTTAGCACATGATATCCCTCTTGTTTAGATATAAAACTGTGAATCTAAAATTTTTCATAATTATAACCTTTCTACTTTGTTTTAACTATAACTCTCTACAATGAATTTGGATTTAGACAAAACTTATTTTATCTAAAAGTAGATTCATAGATCTTTCTTTATAGTTTGATTGAAAGATTTTAAGTTTAAATACCTATCCAAACATCTATTTTAATTGATCCTATAGATTCTACAAAACAAAGACCGTAATTTTTTATATTTCGTTACTAAATTGCTTATAACTTTCTATTCGGAACTCTAATTAAACAAAACTTAATTTATTGAAAATCTAGACTTATAGATCTTTCTTTCATATCTTACTTGAAATATTTGAAGTATTAATGCTTACCAAAACATCTATTTCAATTAACCTTATAGATTTTACAAAATGGGAAAGATAATTTCTGATCTTTCTATATTAAATTACTTGTAACTCCTTGCTGGGACTCTATATTTTATAAAACTTAATTTATCCAAAAGTAGTTTGATATAGCTTTCAAATAACACATTTCTTGAGTAAATTAGAATATAATTGATTATTCAAAGAATTTATATATTGTGCCTTATAGATTTTGCTAGAATAGAATTTTTGCTAATTTTGCCTATTCTTATTTCATCTCTTTCAAATCCAATTCTTCCCTCAATTGAACCTTGTGTGATTATTTTAAACTTTTATAGCCTTTATTATTAATTCTTATTATATTTGAATGTATTGCGTAAAAGTTTATATTTGCGTCATATTATTTCATATAAACACATATATATTTTTATTATTTGGTATCTACTTATGATATATGCTAAATTTATTATTTACAATATCCTTTTATACTTTAGTATTTGTGGAATAATATAAATATTTACTAGAAATAAAAAAGAAAGTTATATTTAGAGCTCGTGATACTCTACTAGCCCCCTTTGAGTTTATCCAGATATGGGTGGATGGAGTTCCCAAATGTGTAAGACTTATATCTGGTGGTCAATCAGAAATAGATGGACTATATTATATTATGATCTTATTTCACCCTCTATATTTTTGATATAATATTCAAAGTATTTCTTATAAGTTTCTATGTGAGCTTTGGATAAAAATGAAATGAATATAACGTTAAATATATTATTTTAGCTTATGTTTCTTATTCGTTCTTTTGATATACTCCAAAATATTTTATACGCTATTGATATGCTCCAAAATATTTTATATACCATTGATATATTTTAAAATATTTTATATGTTATTGATATGCTCCAAAATATTTCATACGTGATTGATATACTCCGAAATATTTCATACACTATTGATATGCTTCAAAATATTTCTAAAATATTTCAAGTGATGTGGTGTATGATTATAAACTACATATGTTTTATATATGTGAATAATGTTGGAATTGTTTTTAGTATCCCCAAATGTTAGTTTGAATCCTAGATTAGATTGTTGATAAATTATAAATTTTCTTGATTTAAGATAGGTTCACGCCTCTTGAATGTGTTAATTTAGAGAGTGTGACAATATTATATTTATATTTTTCTTTCATTGATTTTTTTCTTAACTTTTCCAATGGATTCATTAAACTTATATAAAATTGAAGCTCTAGCAATAACCCAAAATAACTTTCTAATATTTTATCTCATATATCGATCACAAGATTTTTCGATAGATAATCATGCAATAACTATGATTTGCTTATCAGAAGATCTCCTTTATAGGTGAAAGAATTTTTGGATTTAAATCACTAATAATTGTTAAAATTAATATTTAATAATATATATTCTCAACTAATGCAAGAACCACTTTACTTCAATTTCTGTCATGTATTGCATCATATTTGAATGTATTACATAAAAGTTTATGTTTACGTCATATTGTTTCATATAAACACATATATATTTTTATTATTTGGTTTGTGCTTTCTAATACATGCTAAATTTATTGTTTATAATGTCCTTTTATACTATATTGTTTGTGGAATAATATAAATCTTTACTAGAAATAAAAAGGGGAGTTTTATTTAGAGCTTGTGATACTCTACTAGCCCCCTTTGACTTCATCCAAATGTGGGTGGATGGAGTTCCCAAATGTGTAAGACTTATATCGGGTGGTCAACCAAAAATGGATGGACTATATTATATTATGATCTTATTTCACCTTTTATATTTTTGATATGATATTCAAAGTATTTCTTATGAGTTTCTATGTGAGCTTTGGATAAAAATGAAATGAATGTCGTTAAATATACTATTTTAGCTTAAGTTTCTTATTTTTTCTTTTGATATAATCCAAAATATTTTATACACTATTGATATGCTCCAAAATATTTCATATACCATTGATATATTTTAAAATATTTCATATGTCTAAAATATTTCATACGTGATTGATATACTCTGAAATATTTTATACACCATTGATATACTTCAAAATATTTTTAAAATATTTCAAGTGATGAGGTGTATGATTATAAACTACATAAGTTTTATATATGTGAATAATATTGGAATTATTTTTAGTATTCTCAAATGTTAGTTTGAATCCTAGATTGGATTATTAATGAATTATAAATTTTCTTGATTTAAGATAGGTTCACACCTCTTGAATGTGTTAATTTGGAGGGAGTGACAATATTATATTTATGTTTTTCTTTCATTAGTTTTTTTCTTAACTTTCCCAATCGATTCATTAAACTTATATAAAATTGGAGCTCTAGCAATAGCTCAAAATAACTTTGTAATATTTTATCTCATATATCGATCACAAGATTTTTTGATAGATAAATCAGACAATAACCATGATTTGCTTCGGAGAAGATCTCCTTCATATGTGAAAGAATTTTTGTATTTCAATCACTAATAATTATTAAATTTTATATTTAACAATATAAAATTACAACTATCAATAGATGTTGTTATTATCCAAGTACTAGGATATTTGCCTAATAAATATGCATCGTCATTATAAAAATAAGTCATATATATATATAATTTAAAACTTCTGTGAAAGCTCAAAATATTATTTAAATTTTTTTTTTATGTTATTAAGATATGAACATGAGTATTATAGTTATGAAGTTTTAAATTTCTCAAATGATGTGGTTGGATGCAATATCATGTTGTTGAGGGAGAAGAGATGAGATCAAATTAGATCAACATTGTTTAATGCCGATGCAGCGTTGAAAAAAAAAGTCAACATTGGATGGAAGACAGGTTGTACTACAAGAAAAGGTAAGATGTTTGATGATGTGAACAGTGGCTCAACACCCAAGAGGTGTCGCTGGAGCAAGAGCAGTGGACACGAGCAGATCTAGGGGCCTGTGATTTGCCCCGATGTTGTGATATACAATGTCGCTAATGGCCTATAGTGAGGAACACACTATTGGCCAAAAGTTGGAGAGGAGGGAGCGTCGCCTGTGGTGTGAGAAGGTGGACGATGGAGAGTCACCGATGGAGGGTCATCTATACCGGGAAAGTCACCTGTAGTGGGAGAAGGAGGAAACACCGGTGTGAGAGTAAGGAGATACATGTAGCGTGTAGCTTGCGTTGTGGTGTGAAAGAGATAAGTGGAGAATGGCGAGTAGAACAAAGTTACAAGGAAGAGGAATCACTATTGCTGGACACATCAACAGAGAAAAAAATTCACTTGCAACGTGCGGTTTACGTTGTAGTGAAAAAGAGATGAGTGGAGAATGACTATGTAAAATAGAGTTGCGAGAAAGAGGAATCAAAATTGCTGGAAACGTTCCAAGCAAGAGAAGTTATGAAAACGGTAAATTTCATTTATACGAAGTATTGTATATTTATAAAGGAGAGATTGATTGTCCTCGAATCATGAATCATATTAATTGATCCTCAAATCATGATTAATTAAGGATCATGACATATTAGGAATACAATAAACTCAACTATAATCTTCTATCATTGATCCTCAATCATAATCTTCTACCATCCTCATCCCTATTAAATCTATAGTGAATCATATCATAGTAAATTAATAATGAATCCTTAGTGAATTGACAATCCAAAAGATATTGATTTGAGAAAAAAAAAAAGAGCATCCATGGATAAAAGCGCAAAGGTGGGAAGCAAATGATGTTGTTTGAATTTTATATTTTTTCTAAAACTTTATCCTATATAAAAATATATCTAATAAGAAAATTTCTATAATTATATAGACAATTTAACCTCTATAATTGTTGAGGTGACATGAGAAAAAGATCCCACCATATAATTCATTAGTCAAGTCTTTGATAGACTAATTGCATATGAATAACAAACTCGAGTGGATGCCAGTCTTTATGTTGACTCCGTGTGTAAGTCGTTGTTGACGAAGACTTCATCCTATTCACTTAAACATCTCGACTCTTGCAATCTATTGCTTGCGACGATTGTGGCGCCGACTCATATTATGAACGCCTCCCCTCCGCGACTCCCAATTCAACTCTCTCGCAGTTCTTCGTGGTAACTCTCTCTCTACCGCCTGATTTCTCCCTTGTTTCCAAGGTTGATTTTGATGCAATATTAGCTGGTTTTCCTCTGCTTTTAGCTGAACGTGAGCGCGGGACTTGAAGATTTAGATGTTGAATGCTAATTTTCCCTGCTGAATTCCGGAGAGTAGAGTGAGGCCAATCGATTTCTTCGTTAAAGATCCGATTTTTGATGGATTTAGGGTTCCTTTTCCTGGATCAGTCATGGTCTCTGATGCAGCTCCGTTCCCTTCTCTGTGCCTCCTTCGCCTTCTTGCTACTGGCGACTACTTTGGTCGTCGTTGCTGTCGACAACTCCACCTATTACGTGCCAAGAGACGACATCCTCCTCAACTGCGGCGCCTCCGGCCAGGCATCTAGCTTCGACAGACGATCCTGGACCGGCGACACCGGAACCAGGTACGCCCCCTCCTTGAACGGCAGCGGCGGCTTCAATGCTCTACCGCTAGATCCATCGGTCTCCACGGTCCCGTACTCCACCGCTCGGGTCTTCACTTCTCCCTTCACCTACCGCTTCCCTCTCAGCGCCGGCCCGATATTTATCCGCCTCCATTTCTACCCTTCCGATTACTCCAACCATGCCGCTTCCGATGCCTTCTTCTCCGTTACATCTGGCCCTTACATCCTTCTTCACAACTTCAGCGCCTACCTAACTGCCGATGCCCTAAATTTCGCCTATCTAATCCGTGAATACTCCGTAAACGTCTCCACCGGCGGCCTAAACCTCACTTTCACCCCATCAACCACCCATCCCAACTCCTATGCCTTCATTAACGGTATCGAGATTCTATCAATCCCTGACTTGTTTAGCTCAGCAACACCGTTGCTTGTCTATGGCGATGATGATAATCATGCTTACACTATCGATCCCGACCAAGCTCTGGAGACGGTTTACCGGCTCAATGTGGGTGGGCAAGCAATTCCCCCCATCGAAGATTCCGGCTTGTTCCGCTCTTGGGACGACGACTCGCCTTACATTTATGGGGCTGCATTTGGTGTGACCGACTCCAATGATCCGAATGTTACCATCACATACCCGACCAGTGTTCCAAATTACATTGCACCACCGGATGTCTACTCCACAGCAAGATCAATGGGTCCAAATGCACAGGTGAACTTGAACTACAATTTAACCTGGATTCTCCCTGTGGATGCTGGCTTCTATTACCTTGTCCGGCTACATTTCTGTGAAATCCAGTATCCGATAGTGAAGAAAAACCAGAGAGTCTTTGACATCTACCTTAATAACCAGACTGCAAAAGAAAAAGCTGATGTCATTGGTTGGAGTGGCGGGATCGGTATCCCTGTGTACAGGGACTATGTGGTGACGACAATGGGAAGAGAGCAGATGGATCTGTGGGTTGCGCTTCATCCATATACACTCTCCGAACCAGAGTATTATGATGCCATCTTGAATGGGCTTGAGGTGTTCAAGCTGCAGAACAGTAATAACAGCCTGGCTGGTCTTAATCCAGGAGCACGCTCGCAGCTCTACGTTGATCCTGGAGATCACAGGAAGGGGAGTGCGAAACATAAGAGTGAAGTTCCTGTTATTGTTGGTGGCGTGGTCGGAGGTTTTGCTGTTTTGCTCGCTGGTTTTTGCCTAATTGGAATGTGCAAATGCCAGAAGAAGAAGATGGTGAAGGAAGGGAAGGGTGCAGTTACAAGCAATGGGCCTTATGGTTTGTCGCCTCTCTCCCTCTATGGCAACACACGTTCAGTTGCGTCGGCTGATTTCAATCTCTGCCGCTACTTCTCCATTGCAGAGATAAAAGCTGCCACAAATGACTTCGATGAGTCCCTTCTTCTTGGAGTTGGTGGGTTCGGAAAGGTCTACCGTGGGGAGATAGATGGTGGGATCACAAAGGTGGCCATCAAGCGTGCTAACCCGATGTCCGACCAAGGTGTCCATCAATTCCAGACTGAGATTGAGATGCTTTCCATGCTCCGACACAACCACCTTGTCTCTTTGATCGGTTACTGTGAGGAGAACTGTGAGATGATCCTAGTCTACGATTACATGGCACAGGGGACCCTCCGCGAGAATCTTTGCAAGACACAGAAGCCGCCTCTTCCATGGAAACAGCGGCTTGAGATCTGCATCGGGGCTGCACGCGGTCTGCATTACCTTCACACCGGTGCCAAGCATACCATCATACATCGAGATGTGAAGGCAACAAACATACTGTTAGATGACAAAGGGGTTGCAAAAGTTTCAGATTTCGGGCTCTCGAAGATTGGTCCGAACGCCGACGAGTCCCATGTCAGCACGGTGGTGAAGGGAAGCTTTGGTTACTTCGATCCAGAGTACTTTAGAAAGATGCAGCTCACAGAGAAATCTGATGTCTACTCTTTTGGGGTCGTGCTGTTTGAGGTCCTGTGTGCTCGGCCAGCTCTTAACCCCATGCTTTCAGATGAAAAGGTGAGCTTGTCGGAGTGGGTACTGCACTGCCAAAAGAATGGCATGCTCGACATGATCATTGATCCCTACTTGAAGGATAAGATTGCTCCACTGAGTTTCAAGTGGTTTGTAGAGACTGCAGTGAAATGTTTGGCTGATACTGGGAAGGAACGACCATCCATGGTTGATGTGGTTCGGAACCTTGAGCTTGCCCTCCAACTACAGGAAAGAGCAGAGGAAAGTGACAGCATCGATGGAGGGATCTCCGATGAGACTGTGTTGTTTGTCGGAACAGAAAATAAAGACTCCGATGATCGATTGATCGAATCGAGCACTACAACGAGCGTAATAAGGCAGAGTCCCGCTAGTCAAGAATCTCAGGTATTAGAAACTCAAATAGAGCGTTCAAGTGGATCTTCATATATCTCAGAAGATACTTTAATATATAATATTCATGATGTTAATACTGCAATAATTATCAATATATAAATTTCTTACATATCGATAATGTATTTTATACTTGAACAATGTATTTTATGCTTCCCATAATGTTATTGCAATTAGCAATAGAGATTTGTAATGTAAACCCTATGGAGCTGCAAGAACTGCTGCTTCTTTTGCTTGGAGTGTTGGATATGTCTCTGCTGACAATAGAATTATATTGTGTCAAATTTGCTCGGAGCCACCGCCTAACGTCGCTCTGGCTGAATAAGCCATCCGATCGATCCAAATGAGTCTTGTTTCGGATCAAATTGAGAAATCCTAAAACTAACTCAAATTAAATTTCTAACTACGATAGTTAAGGCTAAAACAAATATGATATAAGAAATTTAAGTTGTCTGGCACGTCAATTGTTCAACCAAACTCTCGATGAACTTCCGACGATCTTTCAGCGAGCTTCCGGCGAACTTCGGGCGAGCTTTCATTATACCGTTTGATCCTTCGGTGTATCCCCTGATTCATCCGGCCCAATGCTCAATCATTAACTCCGGCCTAACATTCGATTCTTTTTTAATTATTTTATCTTTTTCATGATCGTAGTTAGTCCTACGTCACTTATCTCTACACATGAAATAGATCATTAATTCATCAATTGATTTGATTATCAAAATATGAAATTCAACAATCTCTCCTTTATTTATAACAACCAATTAATGACGGAGTTAACTTTAACTCCCCCTATTTATATACCACATTGAGATAAGGCAAACTTAATTCAAAAGGAATCATAATATTTGAATTCAAGAGAAACAATTTCGATCATAGTGATCAAAATTAAAATATCATATATTGTGCATCATGATAGTTTCAAGTCATCAAAGTATAACATGCATAATTTTATAATAAATCAATATCACTTTGGGCATAACCTTCATGATACTAAAGCATTCATCACTTCATACATGATACCAAAATTAACATCATTTTGGGCATAACATTCATGATACTAAAGTAAATTTTTTAACCATTCATGATACTAAAATGATGTATGATACCAAATTCAACATCATTTTAGTATGATTCCAAACATTCATCATTTCTCCCCTTTTGTCATCAACAAAAAGGAGAAATGTTCAACAAATATTTGAACTATATCCGCAAATTTTATATCACTTTAGTGTTAGGACCAAAATTGATACCAAGAGAGGGGGGTGAATTAGTTCTTACCAAAAAACACGTCGGTTTGGAAAAATTACGTTCGATGAAAATCGATATCGAAAAGCGTCTAATTTGAAAGCATGTTCGTAAGCGTAGTAAAAGTAGTAAGTAAATTAGTTTGCAATATAAGAATGACAATGAAAAGCAAAACAAAATTGTAAACCGAGATTTATAGTGGTTCGATTATCGTGACCTACGTCCACTCTCAATTCCTCCTCTATTGAGGCCACTGGTATCCACTAACGGTATTCCTTCAATGGACAAAGACCAACTACTCTCTTACAACTCTTTTGTCATTTTCACAGGTTTAGGAGATAATATTTACAACCCACTCACACATCTCTTAAACTGAAATCAATACTTAGAGCTAGAGGAGGAGGACTACAATAGAGTTTTCCCAATTTTTGTTCTCAGTTGATGTGTTCACTAAGCAGGGATGAGTATGGTTTATATAGGCCCCAAATGGATTCAAATTTGGAGTCAAAATGATCTCATCCTGGGTTTTTGAGGTACTACCGGTACCATCGCCAGTACTAGGCGGTACCACCGCCTGACATAATCTGGACTAGTTTGGGAGGTATCACTATCTAGTTTGGGCGGTACCACTACTAGACCATACTATAGAACATTGAATGGGCCATACAACAAGTCCAATTCAACCCTGATTCAGGCCCAATTGGCCCTTAATTGAGTTGGCATTGTTTTACTCAAATATTGTCTTAATTAGACCTAAACTAACTCGATCTTGACAAATTATTATAAAGCATGAATTATAAGTTGTCCAACATGTTATTGGTTTTTCCGGCGCTTTATTCGATCATTCAATGCTTCGTCCGATCCTTTCGTGCATTGTCCTCTCCTTCAGCATATTGCCTAATTGGCATGTTGACTCCTGTAACTTCCGATTACCTTAGTATAATGTCCAATCCTTTAGCCCAATGCCCAAACTCACGGCACGAAGTCCTTCTACCAGCATGTCGACCGATCCTCCGGTCTGACGTCCAATCTCCTAACATGTTCAACTCCAGCCCAATGTCGAATTCCTCTTGCTTCAATCAATTTTCCTCTCCTTAATCGAAGCTGGTCCTACGTCACTCAAAATGCAAATTAGATTACAAACTTATCAATTGATTTCATTAACAAAATCTAAGATTCAACATTTAGAACTGCAAACTAGCTAGTGAAGTTGAGCAAAATAGCAAGTTTTTAGATGTGCAAGGTAGCAACTTTTGCATTCTCCTCTTTGTCATAAAATAAGAAGAAAAAAAAAAAAAGGGAAGAATTCATTCATCACATCAAGTCATAAGTACCGAAAGTCCATGAATCAAGGTTCTACTTTCGTAAATAGAAAAGGGAAGGATTCATAGGAAATTATCATCTCATGAAAAATAAAATATCAAGTTATAAATACCAAAACTCCATTAATCAAATCTCTTCTTTTATAAATAGTAAGAGAAAGAAATCATAGTAAGCTATCTTGATTTAAGAGAAAACTCAAGTCAAGAACATCGAGAAATCAAGAGAAGGATCATGATTCGTTTAAAAGAAAATATTCTCTTTGGCAAACGGAAGAGTTATAGGATATGATCTTGAAAATCGAGAAATCAAGATAATGATTCAAAAATTATATAAGAATCATTCATGCATTTGAAAGATTTAACATGCCTATTTCTCTCCTAATAAAATTAAATTGCTCCTCATGATTTTATAAAAATATATGTTAATTGATGCTTTATATTAATAAATTCTAAAGTTATGTCATGATTGTTAACTTGACCTATAATAATATATGTTTAGTTCTAGAGTATTGAACGAGATTTTTTGTTAAACATATTGCACTAGTATTATCGTATTTTATAGGGATATTTTTAAAAAAAGTCCATAATATTTATTTAAAGTATTCATATTTTAAAAATACCATAAAAGATCAAATTAATTTTTAAAAATAGAAAAATTATATATTTTTTTATCCATTTGGGAGCAATTTAAATGTTTCACAAAGGTCCCAACTTGTTTTGATTAGGTTTAAATCCGGTTACACTATTTTTGGATTATCCAAAAATCATAGAAGAGGATCTAAATGCTGTTATTTTTTAACCAAAAAATCAGAATAGATTTTAAGTCTATTTAGAAGCTCCGATATTAGAAAGAAATACGTTGACGCTTCAAACTTGGACAAAACCAAATGTTTGTTTTGACCTAGTTATGTAGTTCTTGAATTGCCCTCCAAAAGAGTATAAGTGGGTCTACGTCATAATATTTTTTAATCAAACTTTTAGAATATATTTTAAATTTTGACAAATTTTGCACTCCAAATATTGCACAATTTCATCAAATTTTGACAAAATTTGAAGAAATCGAAGAAATTGAAATAATCCAAAGTATTCACATGCTGAAAGAACCAAAAATAATTATCATTTAAAATTTTAAAATAAAGAGTTATATTTTTTATCTGGGAGCAATTTAAAGGTTTCCTAAAAGTCATAATTTGTTTCAACTGAGTCACACAAAAATAGTGTAAGTGGATTTAGACCATGATGTTTTCGGACACAAATTTTATAATAATTGTAAAAATTATTTAGAAGCTAAAAGGTTAATAAATATTGCATGAAAGTTTTAAAATTTGAAGAATTAAAAATTAGAAAAACTTAAGAGCAATCACAAAATGAAAATATCATAAAAAATATCAAATAAATTTAAAAAAAACCACAAAAGTTATATTTTTGTGCATCTGGGAGTAATTTAAAGGTTGACCGAGTAATATAATTTTTAAAATTACCCCAAAAAACAATGGTAGTGGGTCTAAATGCTAGTACTTGTAAATATTGTTCATTGCTTTGAATATCTTTATTTATAATAAAGATATTTATTGCTTTGAATAATTTATGCAATCACAGGATGCAACAACTAAAGTTGCATATTATTCATTGCTTTGAATATCTTTATTTATAATATTATAAATATTATTCACCCTACCATTATATTTCAATTTTTATTAGTATTATTGATATGAGTGAAGTGAAAAATAGGTAATCTTAAAATTAAAACATGCTAATTTGATAAATAAAATAATAAAGTTTTCCCTGTACATAATATTTTTAACACTTGTGCATAATTATAACTTCTAACAAAAAGAAAATATAAATATAATATATCCAAAATTTATACATACAAAATATCCATAAGTTATCATCTATATTTATGCTGACATCAGTTTGCATGTGCTCACTTTCCTACCTAATCACTTAGGTGATACTAGTATCCTTATAAAATATGATTTATAATAAATAATTACTCAATAAGTACAAACATATATAGTTTTATTTATGTGAGCATGTATAATGTATTTAATATTTTAAAATCATTAATATAAGATATTTAACAATAAACATCTCATGATTTTTTTAGCAAGTATTAATGGGGATATAAACAGGAATAACCTTTGTATAGGAACAAATACTAGAAGACCAAAATACGCAGCGGAATAAAATGGAAACACAATCAAACAGAACACCAAGATATACGTGGAAAACCCCTTCAATGTGAAGGGTAAAAACCACGGGGCAAACTAGAGATAATCCACTATGAGAATAATAAATGTACAAATCTCAATCTCTTGCCCAAAACCCTAGCAGCAACCACAAGAGAATAACTGGGATACAAGGATCACGTCACTGCCCACAATATCTTAAACCTCCCAAGTAATCACAGCAAGAGCCTACTGTAGATTTGATCTAACCTGAGATGAGAACACTGCTAGATGATTGAGAACAGTCTCTCTGCGTTGTCCTTGTCTTCTTCCCTTTCTTTCTCTTCATTTTCTGCCTTGTTCTCCTTCTTCTCTTTGGAATCTCGTCGCTCTAAAGATCTGCCTCGTTGCTGCCTTTTTATAGCCTTAATCTGCCTCTAAAACGCAGCCACCACACCCCCGTAATCTTAATTAGGGTTAGGTTAAGAGGGGGTGTGAGCTGTGGGCTGATAAAGCACACATGGGCTGAATTGGGCCATCAGCCCAACAACCTCCCCTTTCAGCCCATAAGGGAGGCTGTCCCATGACTCCTCAATGTGAAGCCATGCCGACCAACTGTCGGCATATCTCCTGTCTTTCTTTTGGTAAGGTCCTCGTCAACATGTCTGCTCCATTGTCATCTGTATGAATTTTCTGAAGCTGCAACTGCTTCTCTTCAAATACATTTCGAATCCAGTGGTATCTGACATCTATATGCTTTGACTTGGAATGAAACATTGGGTTCTTACACAAATGGATGGCACTTTGGCTGTCACAATGCACCACATAATTTTCCAGTTTCAGCCCCAATTCTTGTAAGAATTCTTTCATCCATAACATTTCTTTGCATACCTCTGTAGCAGCAATATATTCTGCTTCTGTGGTAGAGAGAGCAATACACCTTTGTAACTTGGATTGCCATGACACAGCTCCCCCTGCAAAAGTAAGTACATAACCTGAAGTAGACTTCCTCGTATCTATATCTCTTGCCATATCTGCATCTGTGTAACCTGTTAACACAGGTGGTCCACCTCCAAAGCTTAAACAAACCTTAGGGCTCCCTTTGAGATATCTAAAAATCCACTTCACTGTTGCCCAGTGCTCTTTGCCTGGATTTGCAAGAAATCTGCTAGTAACACCCACTGCATATGCGATGTCTGGCCTCGTACATACCATTGCATACATTAAACTTCCAACTACTGAAGCATAAGGAACCTTTTGCATTTTCTCCTTCTCCTCATCACTTGACGGACTCTGTTTTGAGCACAACTTGAAGTGACCTGCAAGAGGAGAACTAACTGGCTTAGCATTGCTCATACTGAATCTTTCCAATACCTTCTCGATGTATTTCTCCTGTGACAACCAAATCTTCTTGTTTTTCCTGTCACGAGAAATCTGCATGCCTAGTATTTGCTTTGCTGGCCCCATGTCCTTCATTGCAAAAGACTCACTCAGTTCCTTCTTCAACCTGTCAATTTTAGACATATCTTTCCCAAGAATAAGCATGTCATCAACATAAAGTAAGAGAATAATAAAATCCTTACCAAACCATTTGATGTACACACAATGATCTGAAGCCGTTCTTTTGTATCCATTTTCTTTCATAAATGAATCAAACTTTCTGTACCACTGTCTTGGAGCTTGCTTTAGCCCATACAAGCTCTTCTTCAACTTGCAGACAAAATTATCTTTACCTTTGACTTTGAAGCCTTCTGGTTGCTCCATATAAATTTCCTCCTCCAAATCACCATGAAGGAAAGCTGTCTTCACATCTAACTGCTCAACCTCCAAGTCCTGGCTAGCAGCAATACCAAGAGCAACACGAATAGAAGACATTTTAACAACAGGAGAAAATATCTCTTCAAAGTCAATACCTTTCTTTTGACCAAAGCCTTTCACAACCAATCTAGCTTTGTACTTTGGTTGAGAACAATATTCTTGAGTCTTCAACCTAAAAACCCACTTGTTTTTCAAGGCTTTCATTCCATTTGGTAGCAGCACCAAATCATAAGTGTGGTCCTTCTGAAAAGCATCCATCTCTTCCTGCATAGTAACTAACCACTTCTCTTTCTGCTCACTCTCAACTGCTTCCTGGTAACTCTCTGGTTCACCTGCATCAGTAAGCATCACATACTCATCTGTAGAGTATCTTCTGGAAGGTTGACGTTGTCTAGAAGATCTTCTCAACTGAGGTTCTGCGGGAACTTGCTCTCCTACTTCTTCTTTCTCAACATGTCCTGCAGGTAGATCAATATTAGGCTCTACACTATCTTCTTGCACATCTCCCCCATCACCCTAATATACTGGAGGAATAACTGGGTCACAATCTGCTAATCCTTCTGCAGAAGTCTTGACTGGTGCCTTCTTCTTCAAATCCTCAAAGGTTTGATCCTCAAAGAAGACCACATCTCTGCTCCTGAACACCTTCTGCTTTTCTGGATCCCAAAGCCTGTAACCAAACTGGTCATGTGAGTAACCAAGAAAAATACATTCTTTAGACTTACCATCCAACTTGGACCTCTCATTATCTGGCACATGTGCAAATGCATGACAACCAAATACTCTCAAATGCCTGTAGGAAACATCTTTCCCTGACCATACATGCTCTGCAACATCACCATCTAGGGTTGTACATGGTGATAAGTTGATCACATCAACTGCAGTCCTCAAAGCCTCATCCCAAAACCTTTTGGGTAGCTTGGCCTGTGAAAGCATACATCTGATCTTTTCCATGATGGTGCGGTTCATCCTCTCTGTAATTGCATTATGCTGAGGTGTACCAGGAACTGTCATCTCATGTTGGATCCCATGTGACCTGCAATAGTCATTAAACAATCCTGTATACTCACCACCATTATCTGATCTTATGCATTTCAATTTCCTTTCTGTCTCCCTTTCAACCCTAGCATGAAACTCTTTGAAGACATTAATAACCTGATCTTTGGTCTTCAAAGCATAAGCCCAAACTTTCTTGGAAAAATCATCTATAAAAGTGACAAAATAAAGTGCACCACTTATACCAAGAACATCAACAGATCCACCAGGAGTTTTTGTCCTCAAAGGACCACATACATCTGTATAAACACGGTCTAAGGCATGCATTTTTCTAGACAAAGCAGCACTAGCAAATGAAACTCTATGTTGTTTACCAGCCAAACAATCAATACAAGGGTTCAGATGTATACCTCTGAGATCTGGTAATACCTCTCTCTTGGAAAGAGCTTGCAGCCCCTTCTCGCTCATGTGTCTCAATCGCCTATGCCACAACTCCATACTGAAGTCTTTCTCTGTAGCATTTAACTGCTCACCATAAGCTTTAGCCTGCAACCTGTACAAAGTATGACATTTCTTTCCACTAGCTATAACAAGAGAACCCTTACTGAGCTTCCATTGCCCTCTGTGAAATCTGTTTTCATACTCTTCATCATCTAGTCTTCCAACTGAAATTAAATTCAGCCTCAAGTCAACCACATGCCTCACATCCTTAAGTACCAACTTGCAGCCAAGGTTAGTCTTTAAATGGATATCACCCATGCCAATGATATCTGCTGTGCCATAGTTGCCCATCTTGACAACACCAAAGTTTCCAGACCTGTATGTAGCAAAAAACTCTCTCCGAGGTGTAGCATGATAAGAAGCACCTGTGTCAATCACCCACTCAAGATCCTGACACACACAAGAAAAAATATCATCAGAAGGAGACAAAATCAAATAATCACCACCCTGCACTGTAGCTGTAGTATTATCCTTTGACTCTGTAAACTCCACTTCTTTTCCCTTTTTCTTGTTCTTCTTAGGTTGCTTACATTGGTTCTTGTAATGTCCTTTCTCACCACAGTTATAGCAGACAATATCTTTTCTTGATCTTGACTTGCTCCTACCCATACATGAACTGCTTCTAGACTTTGACCTTCCTCTATTCTCTGAGATAAGTGCCTGTGAATCATTCTGAGATGTTGCTGAACTCTTTCTTCTCAACTCCTCATTCAACAAACTGCTTGTTACTTGACTCATAGTGACAATACCATCTGGCGTAGAATTACTAAGGGAAACCACCAGTGTCTCCCAACTTTCTGGTAATGAACTGAGAAGTAACAATGCCTGCAACTCATCATCAAGAGACATTTTCATAGAGGATAACTGGTTAGTAATACTCTGCATTTCATTCAAATGCTCAGCAATAGAAGCACCCTCTCTATATTTTAGGTTCACAAGTTTTCTGATCAAAAAAGCTTTGTTGCCAGCTGTTTTTCTTTCATAGAGACTTTCCAATTTTTTCTAAAGAGAATATGCAGAAATTTCAGTAGAAACATGGTGAAAGACACTATCATCAAGCCATTGTCTAATAAACCCAATTGTTTTTCGATCTAACCTCTTCCACTCATCATCTGTCATAGTTGTAGGTTTTGCACTATCCCCTTGCAAAGGTCCATACAAATCTTTGCAATACAAGAGATCTTCCATTCTTGGTTTTCATATCATCCAATTATTTCCATTCAAACTAATCATGCGAGAAATATTACTGGCCTCCATGTTCAAATACAAAATTTAAATCACCAAAACCCCGCTCTAATACCAGTTGATGAGGATATAAACAGGAATAACCTTTGTATAGAAACAAATACTAGAAGACCAAAATACGCAGCGGAATAAAATGGAAACACAATCAAACAGAACACCAAGATATACGTGGAAAACCCCTTCAATGTGAAGGGTAAAAACCACGGGGCAAACTAGAGATAATCCACTATGAGAATAATAAATGTACAAATCTCAATCTCTTGCCCAAAACCCTAGCAACAACCACAAGAGAATAACTGGGATACAAGGATCACGTCACTGCCCACAATATCTTAAACCTCCCAAGTAATCACAGCAAGAGCCTACTGTAGATTTGATCTAACCTGAGATGAGAACACTGCTAGATGATTGAGAACAGTCTCTCTGTGTTGTCCTTGTCTTCTTCCCTTTCTTTCTCTTCCTTTTCTGCCTTGTTCTCCTTCTTCTCTTTGGAATCTCGTCGCTCTAAAGATCTGCCTCGTTGCTGTCTTTTTATAGCCTTAATCTGCCTCTAAAACGTAGCCACCACACCCCCCTAATGTTCATTAGGGTTAGGTTAAGAGGGAGTGTGGGCTGTGGGCTGATAAAGCCCACATGGGCTAAATTGGGCCATCAACCCAACAAGTATGACCTTACAATATAGTATATACACAATAAGGATATAAAATTTACTTCCTATTATTATCATAGTATAATAATTTGTTAATAACTTTTGGTTATTTGCCATTGAATTGTAATGCTCTCAAATATGGTAACTTACGATAAAATTTGCTTTGAATAAAGTTGATATTTTTATGTCCATCCCTTAGATTTGATAATTTATGCAATCGCAGGATGCAACAACTATAGCCGCATATTATTCATTGCTTTGAATATCTTTATCTATAATATTATAAATATTGTTTATCCTATTCCTAATTACACACATATCCTATATGCGTGACTAAAGTAGGATATTATATTTCAATTTTCATTACTATTATTGATAGGAGTGAAGTGAAATTTAGATAATTTTAAATTTTAAATATGCTAACTTATTAAATAAAATAATAGAATTTTCCCTATACATAATATTTTAAACATTTATGCATAATTATAACCTCTAATTAAAAGAAAATATAAATATAACATATCAAAAATTTATACATATAAAATACTCATAAGTTATCGTCTATATCTATGCACTGCATGAGCTTACACATACTCATTTTTCTACTTAATCACTTAGGTGTGGTATTAGTATCCTTACTTATAAAATATTATTTATAATAAATAATCATTCAGTAAGTATAAACATTTATAGTTTTATTTATGTGAGTATGTATCTTGTTATGTATATAATATTTTAAAATTATTAACATAAAATATTTAACAATAAACAGCTCATGACTTTTTTAGCAAGTATGACTTTATAATATATATATATATATATATATATATATATATATATATATATATATATATATATATATATATATATGCATAATAAGGATATAAAACTCTACCTCCTTATTATTATCATATTATAATATTTTGTTAATAACCCTTAGTTATTTGACATTGAATTGTAATGCTCTCAAATCATGATCTTTAGATTGACAATCAAAAGGTGTTAATGTTGTTGTTACAGTATCTCATGTAGTGGCACAAAGATGTATTTAATTGGACCGGCATCATGTGTCTTGTTGCTAAGTCTAAATAATGAGCTGTATCCCTGAAACAATATGACACATATTAATAACCTCAAAATTTTATAGTATTCCTACAAACAACAAAAGATATATATCTCATATCCAAAAAAAAAAAATGAATATCGATGAAACACAAGAATTATTTGACAATGCTAATAGTGCACATGCCTTCTAAAATAGAGTACTGCAATACACATTTACTATTTCTCCATCACACATGTTGTTCCAATACAATAAGCTCAATAACTCATCCATAGTGTATTGCAGTACAAAAAATAGGTGTTGTTGTTTGTCTTTTCAAATGGTTTGGGTTAATAAACTATAACGTCAAAAAAAAAAATATATATATATATTATCTTTTCTTGTATAAAATTTTTACACATATATTAAGCTTATTACACAATCAAACAATTCATCAAATTTATCATCTAAGTCACGATAATATCTTTAACATGCATATGATTAATGTTTCTTCTTCCTTTGTAAAAACTTTACCTTTCTCGATCCTTTACAAAATTAAAGAAATTAAATTTAGATATTCTATATCCTACACACATTATTATCTTATAAAACCTGTTAAAACCATACCTTCAAAGTATTCCTTATTTCAATATTAATCTTTTATTAGATTATCCTTTCTAATTGAATATGATATATTATAAAATTGATTAGATTCTGATCATAATTTTAACCAATCCAAAAGAAGTTCATATTATAATAAGGTTTCTTAGGAGATGCTCTTGATAGGAGAACTCTCGTAATTATTTATTCTAGACACTCTGTTCTCGCTTATATATAGATAACACCTTTTAGGGACTAAACAAAGTATAACACATCACTATATGATAGACGTGGATACGTGATAGTCATTGAGAGATTACAGTTTCTCTCTCATTCTCTATTGTCCTTAATATATCAATCTAAGTGGTCTTATGAAAAAATATGAAGAGAGGAGAAGGAGAGTATAGTTCTCCTTGCAGATTGATATCACTGTGATCTTTAGATCGAAGATGGTACCCTTGTAGATTTAATAAAGTTCTTTTCAAATGACATCGAAAGGCATGCATCGTAAATCCAATATATTTTTATTTGATTTCAATCCTAGCATTAAAGTTTTTTCGCATTACATATACCATATTACATATTTTATGCTAACCCTTTCCTATAGTGATTTTAACCTCTATTTCCATCTTAATTATGAATAATTTGAAGGGTTTTAGCCTAGCACATGATATCCCTCTTATTTAAATATAAAACTACGAATCTGAAAATTTTCATGATTATAATCTTTCTGCTTTGTTTTAACTATAACTCTCTAAACCGAATTCAGATTTAGACGAAACTTATTTTTTCTGAAAGTAGATTCATAGATCTTTTTTTATAGTTTGATTAAAAGATTTTAAGTTCAAATACCTATCCAAACATCTATTTTAATTGGCCCTATAGATTCTACAAAACAAATATCGTAATTTTTTATCTTTTGTTACTAAATTATTTATAACTTTCTGTTGGGAACTATAATTCTACAAAACTTGATTTATTGAAAACTAGACTTATAGATCTTTCTTTCATATCGTATTTAAAATATTTGAAGTATAAATGCCTACCAAAACATTTATTTTAATTGACCCTATAGATTTTATAAAATGGGAAAGATAATTTTTGATCTTTCTATATTAAATTACTTGTAACTCCTTGTTAAAAACTCTATATTTTACAAAACTTGATTCATTTGAAAGTAGACTAATATAGTTTCAAATAACCCCTTTCTTGAGCAAATTGGAGTATACTTTATTTTTCAAAGAATTTATATAATGTGCCTTATAGATTCTGCCAAAACAGAATTTTTGCCAATTTTACCTATTATTATTTCATCTCTTTGAAATCAAATTTATCTAGAATTCTTCCCTCAATTAAGCCTTATGTGATTGTTTTAAACTATTGTAGCCTTTATCATTGATTCTTATTATATTTGAATGTATTGTGTAAAAGTTTATGTTTGCATCGTACTATTTCATATAAACATAGGTATATTTTTATTATTTGTTATGTGCTTCTGATTGTTAGGAAAGCAATCGACATTAAGAGTAGTGGATGTAAAATATGTCTTCAAAACTTTTTGTTTAAAATATGTCTTCAAAACTTTAAGAGTAGTTTAAAATGTCTTTAAAACTTTTTGTTTAGATTAAAATCAATTTCGTTAAAATTGTTTCGTAAAGATCTTAACTTTGAAAGCATACTGAAAAGCGTAGTGGATGTAAAGCAAGAAGGTGAGGCAGTTTGCTATGAAAGTAAATTACTCAAAGTAAATGCAAACCAGATTTTAGAGTGGTTCGATCATCGTGACCTACATCCACTTTATCGATTCCTCTTCCGTCGAGGCCACCGGTATCCACTATCAGTCTTTCTTCAATAGGCGAAGACCAACCACCTTTTACACCCCTCTTCTCCTTTTACTGGATTTAGGAGATAACCCTTATAAGCACTCACACTCCTCTCTAAATATAATTCTAAGTTTAAGCTAGAGGAGGGATTTCTCAAGTGATTTCTACAGCGTTTTCTCACTTTAAAATTCTCTGTCCTTGTGTTACTTAACCAAGGATGGGAGAGGTATTTATAAGCCTCAAATTGATTCAAACTTGGAGCCTAAAAATATTTCATCCCGGGTCTTCTAGGTATGAGCGGTACCACCGCCTGTGCTGGGCGGTACCACCGCCAGTGTCAATCTGACACTAACACTACACTAGGCGGTCCCACCGCCTGACACCCTGCCAGGGACGGTACCACCGCCTAGACAGACGGTACCACCGCTTGACACAGTCTCGGAGACCGTGCCACTTCTTGGGTCATTGTTTGGGCCTCTCATTGGGCCCAACACAATCCTTACATGGGCCCAACTCACCCCTAATTGGTTGACTCAAATCCAATCCCAATTATGTGCTAAATACGAATTCTAAGATATACTTAAGCTAAACAAGTCTGTAAGTCTTGGTTTCTTCCGACGATCTTCCGACGATCTCTCAGCAATGTTCCGGCGGACTCCTAGCAAGCTCCTGGACTTCACGACGATCTTCTTGGCGAGTTCCGACGAACTTCTTTAGCAAGTTCCTAGACTTCTCGGCAAACCTTCCGATGAACGTCCGGACTTCCGACGAACTCTTGAACTCCTAATGAAATCACGTCCTTGACTCCGGGATTTCATTTTGCTTTATGCCTTGCTATTGTAGTTAATCCTGCACATATAAAAACACACTTCGATCTAGACAATTAATACTAAGCATGAATCATGTTGTCCGGCATGTCATTGGTCCATTGACGCTTCGTCCGATTCTTTGGCGTATCGTCCTCTCTTGCGGCCTATTGCCCAATCAGCCAGTTCACTCTGCAACTCCGATATCCTTGGCGTAATATTCGCTCTTCTTGGCCCGATGCTTAAATCCATGGCCCGAAGCCTTCTATCGATACGTCGACCAATCCTCCGGCTCGACATCCAATCTTCTGACATGTTCCACCAGCCCAACATGATTCTTCCTGCTTTAATTGTCTTATCTTGATTGAAGCTTCCTGCGTCACTCAAAACGCAGATTAAATTATAAACACTTATCAATTAGTTTCATAATCAAAATCTAAGATTCAACACCGATACATGCTAAATTTATTGTTCATAATATCCTTTTATACTCTAGTATTTGTGGAATAATATAAACCTTTACTAAAAGTAAAAAAAGAGAGTTATATTTAGAGCTCGCGATGCTCTACTAGCCCCCTTTGACTTCATCCAGATGTGGGTAGATGAAGTTCCCAAACGTGAAAGACTTATATTTGATAATCAATTAGATATCATTTCACCCTCTATATTTTTATATGATATCTAAAGTATTGCTTATGAGTTTTTATGTAAGCTTTGGATAATAATGAAATGAATGTAACATCAAATATGATATTTGAGCTTATGTTTCTTATTTGTTCGTTTGATATACTCCAAAATATTTTATACGCTATTGATATACTTTGAAATAATTTATATATCATTAATATATTCTAAAATATTTTATATATCATTAATATGCTCCAAAATATTTCATACAATATTGATATAATTTGAAATATTTCATATATCATTGATATGCTCCAAAATATTTTTAAAGTATTTCAAGTGATATAGTATATGATTATAAACTACATAGGTTTTATATATGTGAATAATATTAAAAAAAATTTAAGTATCCCCAAATGTTACTTTGGATCATAGATTAGATTATTGATGAATTATAAATTTTCTTGATTTAAGATAGGTTCACACATCTTGAATGTGTTAATTTGTGGGGTGTGACAATATTATATTTATTTGTTCTTTCATTAGATTATTTTCTTAATTTTTGCAATGGATTCATTAAACTTATATAAAATTGGAGCTCTAGTAACAACCCAAAATAACTTTGTAACATTTTATCTCATATATCGATAATAAAATTTTTCGATAGATAAATCATGCAACAACCATGAATTGCTTATAAACATATCTCCTTCATAAATGAAAGAATTTTTAGATTTTAATCACTAATAATTGTTAAATTTTATATTCAATAATATATATTCTCAACTAATGCAAGAACCACCTCAATATCTATCATGCAATTGACAAAATAAATGTTGTTATTATCAAAGTACTAGGATATTTGCATAATAAATATGCATCATCATTATAAAAAATATGTCATATATATAATCTAAAACTTCTAAAGCAATATGTGAAAGCTCAAAATATTATTTAAAAATAATTTTTTATGTTATTAATATATGAACATGAGTATTATAGTTATGAAGTTTTAAATTTCTCAAATGATGTGGTTGGATGCAATATTGTTGAGGGAGAAGAGATACTATCAAATTAGATCAACATTGTTTAATGTCGATGCAGCATTGAAAAAAAAAACGTCGACATTGGATGGAAGACAGATTATACTCCAAGAAAAGGTCAGATATTTACTATGAACAGACACGAGTAGATCTATGGGGGCCTGTGATATGCCCCGATGTTGTGATATATTATGTCGCTAATGGCCAATAGTGAGGAACACACTGTTGGCCAAAAGTTGGAGAGGAGGGAGCACCGCTTGTGGTGCGAGAAGGTGGTCGATGGAGAGTCACCGATGGAGGGCCATCTATAGTGGGAGAGTCACCTGTAGTGGGAGGAGGAAACACCAGTGTGGGAGTAAGGAGATACATGTAGCATGCAGCTTGTGTTGTGGTGAGAAAAAGATGAATGGAGAATGGCAAGTAGAACAAAGTTGCGAGGAAGAGGAATCACTATTGCTAGGCACATCAACAGATAAAAGGATTCGCTATTATCAGGTAGCAAGGAAGAGGAAGCATCTAAGTGGGAGAGTCACTTGTAGTGGGAGAAGGAGGAGATGCCATTGTAGGAGTAAGGAGACATGCAAAGTACGGTTTAGGTTGTTGTGAAAAAGAGATGAGTGGAGAATGACAAGTAGAATAGAGTTGCAAGGAAGAGGAATCACTATTGCTGGAAACATCAATGGAGAAAAGGAATAACTATTATCGAGCAACAAGGAAGAGGAAGCCTTGCTCCGAGAAGAGAAGTTATGAAAAAGATAGATTGCATTCATATGAAGTATTGTATACTTATACACACTTGTAGAGGGATTGATTGTCCTCCGATCATGTACATGAATCATATTAATTGATCCTCAAATCATGGTTAATTGAGGATCATGACATATTCGGAATACAATAAACTCAACCAGATTTACTTCTATTAAATCTATAGTGAATCATATCATAGTAAACTAATAATGAACCCTTAGTGAATCGACAATCCAAAAGATATTGACTTGAACGAGAAAAAATAACATCCACGAATAAAAGGGCAAAGGTGGCAAATAATTTTTTTTGGAAATGGGGATGCTAAGAGAGAATTTTATATTTTTTTCTAAAACTTTATCCTATATAAAAATATATCCAACAAGAAAATTTCTATAATTATATATACAATTTAACCTCTATAAGTGTTGAGGTGACATGAGAAAAAGATCCTACCATTATAATTCATTAGTCCAAACATCCTCCACATATTTACTTGACTGAGTCAAGTCTTTGATAGACTAATTGCATATGAATAACAAACTCGAGTGATGCTAGTCTTTATGTTGACTCCGTGTGTGAGTCGGTGTTGACGCAGACTTGTGTTGTGGTGAGAAAAAGATAAGTGGAGAATGACAAGTAGAATAAAGTTGCGAGGAAGAGGAATCACTATTGCTGGGCACATCATCAGAGAAAAGGATTCGGTATTATCAAGTAGCAAGGAAGAGGAAGCATCTAAGTGGGAGGAAGAGATGTCGGTATAGGAGTAAGGAGACACATGCGACGTGCAATTTACGTTGTTGTGACTAGAATTATGAGGAAGAGGAATCACTATTGCTAGTAACATCAACGGAGAAAAGGAATAACTATTATCAAGAGTAAGGAAGAGGAAGCCTTGCTCAAGTTATGAAAAAGATGATTTCATTCATATGAAGTATTGTATATTTATACATATTTGAGGAGGGATTGATTATCCTCTAATCATACACATGAATCATATTAATTGATCCTCAAATATTAGTTAATTGAGGATCATGACATATTTGAAATATAATAAACTTAACTAGATTTACTTTTCCATTGATCCTCAATCATAATCTTCTATCATCCTTAATCATATTAAATCTATAGTAAATCATATCTTAGTAAACTAATAATAAACCCTTAATGAATTTACAATCCAAAAATATTGATTTGATTGAAAAAAACTAGCGTCCACAAATGAAAGGGCAAAGGCGGCAAGCAAAAAGTTTTGGAAATGAAGATGCTAAGAGAGAAAATATATCTAATAAAAAAATTTCTATAATTATATATATAATTTAACCTCATTATACTTCATTAGTCCAAACGTCCTCCACTGAGTCAACACTTTGGTCGATTAATTACATATGAATAACAAATTCGAGTGGATGCCAGTCTTTATGTTGACTCCGTGTGAGTCAGTGTTGACGCAGACTTCATCCTATTCGCTCAAAACATCTCGACTCTTGCAATCTATTGCTTGCGACGATTGTGGCGCCGAGTCATATTATGAACGCCTCCCCTCCGCGACTCCCAATTCAACTCTCTCGCAGTTCTTCGTGGTAACTCTCTCTCTAACGCCTGATTTCTCCCTTGTTTCCAAGGTTGATTTTGATGCAATATTAGCTGGTTTTCCTCTGCTTTTAGCTGAACGTGAGCGCGGGAGTTGAAGATTTAGATGTTGAATGCTAATTTTCCCTGCTGAATTCCGGAGAGTAGAGTGAGGCCAATCGATTTCTTCGTTAAAGATCCGATTTTTGATGGATTTAGGGTTCGTTTTCCTGGATCAGTCATGGTCTCTGATGCAGCTCCGTTCCCTTCTCTGTGCCTCCTTAGCCTTCTTGCTGCTGACGACTACTTTGGTCGTCGTTGCTGTCGACAACTCCCCCTATTACATGCCAAGAGACGACATCCTCCTCAACTGCGGCGCCTCCGGCCAGGCATCTAGCTTCGACGGACGATCCTGGACCGGCGACACCGGAACCAGGTACGCCCCCTCCTTGAACGGCGACGGCTTCGATGCTCTACGGAAAGATCCATCGGTCTCCACGGTCCCGTACTCGACCGCTCGGGTCTTCACTTCTCCCTTCACCTACCGCTTCCCTCTCAGCGCCGGCCGGAAATTTATACGCCTCCATTTCTACCCTTCCGATTACTCCAACCATGCCGCTTCCGATGCCTTCTTCTCCGTTACATCTGGCCCTTACATCCTTCTTCACAACTTCAGCGCCTACCTAACTGCCGATGCCCTAAATTTCGCCTATCTAATCCGTGAATACTCCGTAAACGTCTCCACCGGCGGCCTAAACCTCACTTTCACCCCATCAACCACCCATCCCAACTCCTATGCCTTCATTAACGGTATCGAGATTCTATCAATCCCTGACTTGTTTAGCTCAGCAACACCGTTGCTTGTCTATGGCGATGATGATAATCATACTTACACTATCGATCCCGACCAAGCTCTGGAGACAGTTTACCGGCTCAATGTGGGTGGGCAAGCAATTCCCCCCATCGAAGACTCCGGCTTGTTCCGCTCTTGGGACGACGACTCGCCTTACATTTATGGGGCTGCATTTGGTGTGTCCTACTCCAATGATCCGAATGTTACCATCACATACCCGACCAGTGTTCCAAATTACATTGCACCACCGGATGTCTACTCCACAGCAAGATCAATGGGTCCAAATGCACAGGTGAACTTGAACTACAATTTAACATGGATTCTCCCAGTGGATGCTGGCTTCTATTACCTTGTCCGGCTACATTTCTGTGAAATCCAGTATCCGATAGTGAAGAAAAACCAGAGAGTCTTTGACATCTACCTTAATAACCAGACTGCAACAGAAGAAGCTGATGTCATTGGTTGGAGTGGCGGGATCGGTATCCCTGTGTTCAAGGACTATGTGGTGAGGACAATGGGAAGAGGGCAGATGGATCTGTGGGTTGCGCTTCATCCAGATACACTCTCCAACCCAGAGTATTATGATGCCATCTTGAATGGGCTTGAGGTGTTCAAGCTGCAGAACAGTAATAACAGCCTGGCTGGTCTTAATCCAGGAGCACGCTCGCAGCTCTACGATGATCCTAGAGATCTCAGGAAGGGGAGTGCGAAACATAAGAGTGACGTTGGTGGCGTGGTCGGAGGTTTTGCTGTTTTGCTGTTTTGCTCGCTGGTTTTTGCCTGATTGGAATGTGCAAATGCCAGAACGAAGGAAGGTGATGGGAAAAACCGGAATAATTTTTTTCTATCAAAATATCAATATGTTATCAAAAACAAATATGAACGCAGACCAAATTTTTAATATATAAAACCCAAAAAAACTACGGGACTATCTCAATCTTCCACTAATTATATATCTTGGCTCAATATCTTCTTCATATAGACAATCTTATGATAATCTTATCATAAAAAAATTTTAGATCTTACAAAATGAGTATAATAAGAAAGTACTTTAAAGAGAGTAAACTTTAAATCAGTACCGTTAGGATTATAGAGTTTGTTACAAAATTCTCCATATATAATTTGGGTCAAAATTGATAACATTTGGCCACTTATAGTCGACCACAAAAATTCAAAATCCTATTTCTTCTCTCTCTTTCTCTCTCTGTTCTTTTTCCTCTCGCTGGATACCGCCACTATTCTGTACGCTGCACACACAAAACCCTCGTTGGTTGCCCGCACTGTACATGCATTTTTTTTCTTTTAATTAATAATTTGGGCCTATAGCCGAAATCATTAGTCCAAGCCCACATATGGGTTGGACTTAACAATTCTCTCCCTCCAAGCTCATATGATGGGCTGTACTAAGTTCGCTCTTCATCTACATACTTTAAGCTTCTCCTTAGGTAAAAAATTTGGCAATATATTTGATCCATTCTCTTTGGTATGTATTTTTTTCATGTGCAATTCTTTCATCTAAAGTACATCACGAATCCAGTGATATCTCACATCAATATGTTTGGATATAGAATGGTACATTGAATTCTTGGAGAAGTGAATGACACTCTAACTGTCACAGTAAATAGTATATCCTTCCTGTTTCAAGCTTAATTCCTATAGAAACTTTTTCATCTAAAAAGCTTCCTTGCAAGCTTCAGTAATTACTATGTATTATGTTTCTGTGGTTGATAAAGCAACACAATTCTATAACTTAGACTGCCAAGAGACTACTCCCTATACAAATATTATCAAGAACCCCGAAGTGGATTTCCTGGAATCAGTATCACTTACCATGTTTGCATCTATGTGCCCTTCTAACACAAGTTAATCACTGCCAAAACATAAACACAACCTGGAAGTACCTCTTAGATATCTTAATATCTATTTCACTGCTGCCCAATGTTCCTTACTAGGATTAGAGAGAAATCGGTTGACAACTCCAACTACATGAGCTATATCTGGTCTAGTACAAACCATAGCATATATCAAACTGCCTACTACAAATGAGTAAGGCACTTTGGACATTTCTTCTTTTTCTTTCTCACTTGTAGGACATTGTTTTGAACTAAGCTTGAAATGACCTAGAGAACAAACCGCTTTAGCGTTACTCATGTTGAATCTTTCAAGAACTTTTTCAATGTAAGTCTCCTAAGATAACCAAATATTCCTTTCCTTCCTATCATGAAAAATCTTCATACATAGTATTTGTTTTACCAATCCCAAGTCTTTCATGGCAAAAGACTTACTTAGCTCTCTTTAAAGCTTTTTAATTTTACCAACATCATGGTCAACAATCAACATATCATCAACATATAGTAGGAGAATAATGAAATCATCATTTGAAAATTTTTTCATAAACACACAATGATCATATGTGGTTCTATTATACCCTTGGCTCATCATAAATGAATTAAACTTCTTGTACTACTGTCTAAGTGCATGTTTGAGTCCATATAAGTTTTTCCTAAGCTTATATATCAGATTTTCATTTCCCTTGACTTTGAAACATTCTTGTTGCTCCATGTAAATTTCTTCTTCTAAGTCACCATGAAGAAATGCTATTTTCACATCAAGTTGTTCAACCTCTAAATTCAAGCGAGCAACCAAACCAAGAACAACTCGGATAGAGGACATTTTTACCACAGGAGAAAATATTTATTCAAAGTCAATACCTTTCTTCTGACTGAATCCTTTCACAACTAGTCGTGCCTTGTATTTTTGTTGTGAGCTATTATTTTCAATCTTCAATTTGTAAACTCATTTATTCTTGAGAGCTTTCTTTTCTTTGGGCAACTTTACCAAATAATAGGTGTGGTTCTCAAACAAGGATCTCATCTCTTATTGCATAGCTTTAACACACTCATTCTTATGCTTATGTAGAATAGCTTCTTAGAAAGTTTTTGGCTCTTTCGCATTAGTAATAATAACATATTCATGTGGAGAATATCTGGCAGATGGTTGTCGCTTTCTCGTGGATATTCTCAATGGAATCTCAACTAGTGGTGGAGGTGTTTGTTCAATTGGTTTAACATCATCAATTGTAAGAGTATGATCACTAGCATTCTTACTATAATATTCTTGTTTATCTCCCCCATGATCATCATGAACTACAGGTGAAGGAACTGGACCCAAACTTCAAGGAATATAAACAAAGGTTTTTGACTTCTCAACATTATCACCATTATCAAACAATTGGTCTTCAAGAAATACAACATCTCTGCTTCTAATAATCTTTTTGTTCACTGGATCTTATAATCTATACCCAAACTCTTCATGACAATATCCCAAGAAGATACATACTTTTGCCTAATTATCAAGCATGGACTTCTCATCTTTGGGAATATGAACAAATGCTTTACACCCAAAGACTCTCGAGTGATTATAAAATATATATTTTCCTTTTTATATTCTCTCTGGAACATCACCTTTCAGAGGAACTGATGGAGAAAGATTTATCAGGTCAACTGTAGTTCTCATAGCCTCCCCCCAAAATGATTTCGGTAACTTAGCGTGGAAAAGCATACACCTAATCCTTTCTTCAATGGTTCTGTTCATTCTTTCTATCACACCATTCTGCTAAGGAGTTTTAGGAACTATTTTCTCAAGCCTGATATCATGAAACTTGCAATAATTCTCAAAAAGACCCACTCACCACCATTATCTGCTCGAATACAATTTAACTTTTTTCCAGTTTCTCTTTCAACACTGACATGAATCTCTTTTGAAAACATCAAGTACCTAGTCTTTAGATTTGAAGGCAAAAGCCCAAACTTTTCTAGAATGATCATTAATAAAAGTAACAAAATAAAGAGTACCTCCAAGAGTTCTAGTTTGTATAGTACAGACATAAGTATGAATCAAATCAATAACATATGATCTTCTAGATGATGAATATATATGAAATGCAACTCTCTGTGTTTTTCCAGCTAAGTAATTATCATAAGATTTAATAGATATACCTTGCAACTCTGATAAGAACTATTTTCTAGCAAGAGTTTGAAGTCTTTTCTCATTGATATAACCAAGCCTCTTATGCTAAAGATCTATACTTTCACCCTTCTGAATTGCATTAATCTTTCCTTTGTGTAGCTTAGCTTCCATGATATAAAAAGAGTTAAGCTTCTTTCCTCTTGCCACAATTAGAGAACCTTTAATGAGTTTTCATTTGTTTTCACCAAAATAATATGTAAATCTCTCATCATCAAGTCTACCTGTAGATATTAAGTTAAAACGAATATTTAGAATATGTCTAGCATATTTGAGTATCAATTTGCTCCCAATACTGGTCTCCAAGCAAATATCTCAAATACCCACAATCTTAGATGTACCACCGTTTCCCATTCTGACATTACCAAAATCACCAGCAGTGTAAGATCTAAAGAAATCACGTAATATAAAATGAAGCACCAGAGTCAATTACCTAGTTACTGTCTTAACCTGTAAGACTGATACAACCGTCATCATAAACAATAATGATATCACCTTCAACAGCAACTGCATTTGTCTATTTATCATTTTTCTTCATTTCATTCTATTCTCGCTTCCAAAACCATACACTATTTCTTTATGTGACCTGACATATTATAGTGGAAATATTTGATATCTCTTCTAGACTTGGATCTTCCTCTATAACTATGTAGATTTCTGCTATGACTTCTTCCACGTCTTTCTTATTTTTTAGTAACAAATACACCAGAAGAAGATTCACCCTATTATTTCCTTTTAGCATCTTCATTTAGCAAACTGTCTTTAACTATATTTATAGTTAGAGTCTCCTCTGATATGGAGTTACAAATTGTCACCACATACGATTTTCAACTTTCTGGTAAAGAGTTGAGAAGTAATAATCCTTGCATCTTATCATCTATATTTATTTTTATAGCAACCAGCTTGTTTACAAGACTCTGAAATAAGCTTATATGCTCAACAATATTATCACCATCTTTATACTTCAAATTTACAAGTCTTCTAAGGAAAGAAATTCTATTTCCCATTGTCTTTTTCGCAAAGAGGTTTTCTAATCTTTGTGAAACAAAATCAGCTCTGGTTTCATCAGAAATATGCTCATGCAAATTTATGTACATCCATCTTCTAATATAGGCAATAGTTTTTCTATGTTAAACTTCTCATTCCTTATCGTCCATAGTAATTTAAAGATTTATCGAAAGTTTAAATTTGTTTTGACCAAGTTTCCACCGAGTAATATAATTTTTAAAATTACCCCTAAAAACAATGTAAGTAGGTCTAAATGCTAGTATTTTTGGAGCATACATTCAGAATAGGTTTTAAACCTATTTAGAAGCTTAAATGATAATAAAAAAAAAAAAAAACACATTATATGGAAGCTTCAAATTATAAAGGAATTCAGGAAATTTGGAGTATTAACACGCTGAAAATACCAGAAATTATCAAATAAATTCCCCAAAAAATAGGAAATCATGTCATTTTGTCAATCTCGGACCCTTTTCAAAGTAATCAAATTCTTTTACATGCTTTATTTAACAACACAGCAACGATCTAAGTAATTAAAAATGGGTACACACTCTCACTATGGACCCAAACAATTGAACCCGAGGGGTTTTATAACATATAACACTCGTAAATATATGGTACAAATTGAATTTGATATCAATATCAATATCTTCATATTAGCCTGATGTCATTTGTACAATGTTTGGCCCTAAGTAGTTGAAAGTAAAAAACAGTTACAATCAGTTATAGCTTCCGTACAACTATCTGTGCACACTAACAATCATTGAATTTTTCACAAAAATGCTGGTCCTCCATCATTGTTCCTGAAATGTCCGATCGAAACCACTTCATGTGCGATTATAAGAATATAAAAAGGATATCCGAAGAGCAAATGTTTCATATACTTCATAAGGAATATAGCATAATCATTCCCGGAATACAAAAAAAAATTATTAAAAAATTGATTGAAAACACAATGTGTATGATATATTCTCTTCAAATATGGTACCTTACGACAAAATTTGCTTAGAATAAAGTTGATATTTGTATGTCCATCTCTTAGATTTGATAATTTATGCAATCACAGGATGCAACAACTCTAGTTGCATATTATTCATTGCTTTGAATATCTTTATCTATAACATTGTAAATATTATTCATCTTACTCCTGGTTCCATACATACCATATATACATGATTAAAGTATAATGTTATATTTTAATTTTCATTACTATTATCGATAGGAATAAAATGAAAAGTAGATACTCTTAAAATTAAAATATGCTAACTTACTAAATAAAATAATAGAGTTTTTCCTATACATAATATTTTTAACATTTGTGCACAATTATAACCTCTGACCAAAAGAAAATTATAAATATAACATTTTTAAAATTTATACAAATTAAATACTCATAAGTTATCGTCTATATCTGCATGGACTTACACATACTCATTTTCCTACCTAATCACTTAGGTAGGATACTAGTATTCTTACTTATAAAATATGATCTATAATAAATAATCACTCAATAAGTATAAATATTTATAAATTTATTTATGTGAGCAATATCTTGTTATGTATATAACATTTTAAAATAATTAATATAAAATATTTAACAATAAACAGCTCATGACTTTTTTAACAAGTATGACCTTACTATATATATATATATATATAATAATAATAATAATAATAATAATAATAATAATAATAAGGATATATAATTCTACCTCATTATTATCATATTATAATATTTTGTTAATAATCCTTAGTTATTTGACATTGAATTGTAATTCTCTCAAATCATGATCATTATAATATCTCATGTAGTGGCACAAAGATGTATTTAATTAGATCATCATCATGTGTTTGTTGCTAAGTCTAAATAATGAGCTGTCAGTGCCCTCGAGGTATCCCTGAAACAATATGACACCTATTAATAACCTCAAAATTTTATAGTATTCCAACAAACAACAAAAGACATATACCTCATATCCAAAAAAAAAAAAAATGAATATCGATGAAACACAAGAATTATTTGACAATGCTAATAGTGCACATGCCTTCTAAAATAGAGTACTGCAATACACATTTATTATTTCTCCATCACACATGTTGTTCCAATCTAATAAGCTCAAGAATTCATCCATAGTCAGGTGTTGTTGGTTGTCTTTTCAAATGGTTTGGGTTAATAAACTATAACGTCAAAAAATATATATATTATCTTCTTCTTGTATAAAATTATTACAAATATATTAAACTTATTACACATAATCAAACAATTCATCAAATTTATCATCTAACTCACGATAATATGTTTAACATGCATACGATTAATGTTTCTTCTTCCTTTGTAAAAACTTTACCTTTCTCGATCCTTTACAAAATTAAAGAAATTAAATTTAGACATTCTATATCCTACACACATTATTATCTTATAAAACCTATTAAAACCATACCTTCAAAGTATTCCTTATTGGAATGTTAATCTTCTATTAGATTATCCTTTCTAATTGAATATGATATATTATAAAATTGATTGGATTCCGATGATGATTTTAACCAATTGAAAGGAAGTTCATATTATAATAGGGTTTCTTAGGAGATGCTCTTGATGGGAGGAACTCTCATAATTATTTATCCTAGACACTTTGTTCTCACTTATATATAGATAGCACCTTTTAGGGACTAAACAAAATATGATACATCACAATATGATGGAAGTGGATACGTGATAGTAATTGATATATTGTCCTTAATATATCAATCTAAGTGGTCTTGTGAAAAAACATGAAGAGAGGAGAAGGAGAGTATAGTTCTTCTTGCACATTGATATCACTATGATCTTTAGATCGAAGATGGTGCCCTTGTAGATTTAATAAAGTTCTTTTCAAATGACATCGAAAGGTACGTATCGTAAATCCAATATATTATTATTTGATTTCAATCGAAGTTTTTTCGAATTACATATACCATATTACATATTTTATACTAACCCTTTCCTATATGATTTTAACCTCTATTTCCATCTTAATTATGAATAATTTGAAGGGTTTTGGCCTAGCACATGATATCCCTCTTATTTAGATATAAAACTATAAATCTGAAATTGTTCATGATTGTAATCTTTCTGCTTTGTTTTAACTATAACTCTCTAAACCAAATTTAGATTTAGACGAAACTTATTTTATCTGAAAGTAGATTCATAGATCATTTTTTATAGTTCGATTAAAAGATTTTGAGTTTAAATACCTATCCAAACATCTATTTTAATTGGCCCTATAGATTCTACAAAACAAATACCATAATTTTTTATCTTTTATTACTAAATTGTTTATAACTTTCTATTATGAACTATAATTCTACAAAACTTGATTTATTGAAAACTAAACTTATAAATCTTTCTTTCATATCTTATTTGAAATATTTGAAGTATAAATGCCTACCAAAACATCTATTTAAATTGACCCTATAGATTTTATAAAATGGGAAAGATAATTTTTTATCTTTCTATATTAAATTACTTGTAACTCTCTGTTAAAAACTCTATATTTTACAAAACTTGATTCATTTGAAAGTAGACTGATATAGTTTCAAATAACCCCTTTCTTGAGCAAATTAGAGTATAATTATTTTTCAAAGAATTTATATAATGTGCCTTATAGATTTTGTCAGAACAAAATTTTTGCCTATTTTGCCTATTCTTATTTCATCTCTTTGAAATCAAATTTATCTAGAATTCTTCCCACAATTAAGCCTTATGTGATTGTTTTAAACTGTTGTAGCCTTTATCATTGATTCTTATTATATCTGAATGTATTGCATAAAAGTTTATGTTTGCATCGTACTGTTTCTATAAACATATATATATTTTTATTATTTGTTATGTGCTTCCAATTGCTAGGAAAGCAGTTGACACTAAGAGTGAGGGGTGAATTAGTACAGCGGTAAAATATGTCTTCAAAACTTTTCATTTAGATTAAAACCGATTCCATCGAAAATCATTTCGTAAAGATCTTAACTTTGAAAGCATACGGAAAAGCGTAGTGGATGTAAAGCAAGAAGGTGAGGCAGTTTGCTATGAAAGTAAATTACTCAAAGTAAATGCAAACCAGATTTTAGAGTGGTTCGGTCATCGTGACCTACATCCACTTCAACGATTCCTCTTCCATCGAGGCCACCGGCATCCACTATCAGTCTTCCTTCAATAAGCGAAGACCAACCACCTTTTACACCCCTCTTCTCCTTTTACTGGGTTTAGGAGATAACCCTTACAATCACTCACACTCCTCTCTAAATAGAATTCTAAGTTTAAGCTAGAGGAGGGATTTCTCAAGTGATTTCTACGGTGTTTTCTCACTTTAAAACTCTTTGTGCTTGTATTAGTTAACCAAGGATAGGAGGGGCATTTATAGGCCTTAAGTTGATTCAAACTTGGAGCCTAAAAACATCTCATCCCGGATCTTCTGGGTACGGGCGGTACCACCGCTAGTGTCAGTCTGACACTGACACTGCGTTGGGTGGTACCACCGCTTGACACCCTGCCAAGGGCGGTACCACCGCCCAGGCTAGCGGTACCACCGCCTGACATAGTCTCAGAGACTGTGCCACGACGGTGCCACTTCTTGGGTCACTGTTTGGGACTCTCATTGGGCCCAACACAATGCTTACATGGGCCCAACTAACCCCTAATTGGTTGGCCCAAATTCAATCTCAATTATGTGCTAACTATGAATTCTAAGATATACTTAAGTTAAACAAGTCCGTAAGTCTTGGTTTTTTCCGACGAGCTTCCGGCGAACTTTTGACGATCTCTCGGTAATGTTCCGGCGGACTCCCGGTAAGCTCTTGGACTTCATGATGATCTTTTTGGCGAGTTCCGACCAGCTTCTTTGGCAAGCTCCTAGACTTCTCGGTAAACCTTTCGACGAACATCCGAACTTCCGACGAACTCTCAAACTCCCAACGAAATCACGTCCTTGACTCCAGAACTTTATTTTGCTTTATACCTTGCTATTGTAGTTAATCCTACACATGTAAAAACACACTTCGATCTAGACAATTAATACTAAGCATGAATCATGTTGTCCGGTATGTCATTGGTCCATTGACGCTTCGTCCGATTCTTCGGCATATCGTTCTCTCTTGCGGCCTATTGCCCAATCAGCCAGTTGACTCCACAACTCCGATATCCTTAGCGCAATATTCGCTCTTCTTGGCCCGAAGCCCGAATCCATGACCCGAAGCCTTCTATCGATATGTCGACCGATCCTCCGGCTCGACGTCCAATCTTCTGACATGTTCCACTGGCCCAACATGATTCTTCCTGCTTTAATTGTCTTATCTTGATCGAAGCATCCTGCATCACTCAAAACGCATATTAAATCATAAACACTTATCAATTGGTTTCATCATCAAAATTTGAGATTTAACACCGATACATGCTAAATTTATTGTTCATAATATCCTTTTATACTATAGTATTTGTGAAATAATATAAACCTTTACTAGAAGTAAAAAAAGAGAGTTATATTTAGAGCTCGCGATGCTTTACTAGCCCCCTTTGACTTCATCCAGATATGGGTGGATGGAGTTCCCAAACGTGGAAGACTTATATTTGGTAATCAAATAGAAATGGATAGACATTATTATATTATGATCACATTTCACCCTCTATATTTTTTATATGATATCTAAAGCATTGCTTATGAGTTTATATGTGAGCTTTGGATAAGAATGAAATGAATGTAACATCAAATGTGATATTTGAACTTATGTTTCTTATTTGTTCTTTTGATATACTCTAAAATATTTTATACACTATTGATATGCTCCGAAATAATTTATATGTCATTAATATAATCTAAAATATTTTATATGCCATTGATATGCTTTAAAATATTTCATACAATATTGATATACTTTAAAATATTTCATATATCATTGATATGCTCCAAAATATTTCTAAAGTATTTCAAGTGATATGGTGTATGATTATAAACTGCATAGGTTTTATATATATGAATAATGTTAGAATTATTTTTAATATCCCCAAATGTTAGTTTGGATCCTAGATTAGATTATTGATGAATTATAAATTTTCTTGATTTAAGATACTTTCACGTATCTTGAATGTGTTAATTTATGGGGTATGATAATATTATATTTATTTTTTCTTTCATTAGATTTTTTTTCTTAACTTTTGCAATGGATTCATTAAACTAATATAAAATTGGAGCTCTAGCAACAGCCCAAAATAACTTTGTAACATTTTATCGATAATAAGATTTTTCGATAGATAAATCATGCAACAACCATGAATTGCTTATAAACATATCTCCTTCATAAATGAAAGAATTTTTAGATTTTAATCACTAATAATTGTTAAATTTTATATTCAATAATATATATTCTCAACTAATGCAAGAACCACCTCAATATCTATCATGCAATTGACAAAATAAATGTTGTTATTATCAAAGTACTAGGATATTTGCATAATAAATATGCATCATCATTATAAAAAATAAGTCATATATATAATCTAAAACTTCTAAAGCAATATGTGAAAGCTCAAAATATTATTTAAAAATAATTTTTTTATGTTATTAATATATGAACATGAGTATTATAGTTATGAAGTTTTAAATTTCTCAAATGATGTGGTTGGATGCAATATCATGTTGTTGAGGGAGAAGAGATCATATCAAATTAGATCAACATTGTTTAATGTCGATGCAGCATTGAAAAAAAATCGTCAACATTGGATGGAAGACAGATTATACTACAAGAAAAGGTCAGATATTTACTATGAACAGTGCCTCAACACTTGAGAGGTGTTGTTGGAGCCAAAGCAGTAGACACGAGTAGATCTATGGGGGCCTGTGATATGCCCCGATGTTGTGATATATTATGTCGCTAATGGCCAATAGTGAGGAACACACTGTTGGCCAAAAGTTGGAGAGGAGGGAGCACCGCTTGTGGTGCGAGAAGGTGGTCGATGGAGAGTCACCGATGGAGGGCCATCTATAGTGGGAGAGTCACCTGTAGTGGGAGGAGGAAACACCAGTGTGGGAGTAAGGAGATACATGTAGCATGCAGCTTGTGTTGTGGTGAGAAAAAGATGAATGGAGAATGGCAAGTAGAACAAAGTTGCGAGGAAGAGGAATCACTATTGCTAGGCACATCAACAGATAAAAGGATTCGCTATTATCAGGTAGCAAGGAAGAGGAAGCATCTAAGTGGGAGAGTCACTTGTAGTGGGAGAAGGAGGAGATGCCATTGTAGGAGTAAGGAGACATGCAAAGTACGGTTTAGGTTGTTGTGAAAAAGAGATGAGTGGAGAATGACAAGTAGAATAGAGTTGCAAGGAAGAGGAATCACTATTGCTGGAAACATCAATGGAGAAAAGGAATAACTATTATCGAGCAACAAGGAAGAGGAAGCCTTGCTCCGAGAAGAGAAGTTATGAAAAAGATAGATTGCATTCATATGAAGTATTGTATACTTATACACACTTGTAGAGGGATTGATTGTCCTCCGATCATGTACATGAATCATATTAATTGATCCTCAAATCATGGTTAATTGAGGATCATGACATATTCGGAATACAATAAACTCAACCAGATTTACTTCTATTAAATCTATAGTGAATCATATCATAGTAAACTAATAATGAACCCTTAGTGAATCGACAATCCAAAAGATATTGACTTGAACGAGAAAAAATAACATCCACGAATAAAAGGGCAAAGGTGGCAAATAATTTTTTTTGGAAATGGGGATGCTAAGAGAGAATTTTATTTTTTTTTCTAAAACTTTATCCTATATAAAAATATATCCAACAAGAAAATTTTTATAATTATATATACAACTTAACCTCTATAAGTATTGAGGTGACATGAGAAAAAGATCCTACCATTATAATTCATTAGTCCAAACATCCTCCACATATTTACTTGACTGAGTCAAGTCTTTGGTCGACAAATTGCATATGAATAACAAACTCGAGTGGATGCCAGTCTTTATGTTGACTCCGTGTGTAAGTCGTTGTTGACGAAGACTTCATCATCCTATTCACTTAAACATCTCGGACTCTTGCAATCTATTGCTTGCGACGATTGTGGCGCCGAGTCATATAATGAACGCCTCCCCTCCGCGACTCCCAATTCAACTCTCTCGCAGTTCATCGTGTTAACTCTCTCTACCGCCTGATTTCTCCCTTGTTTCCAAGGTTGATTTTGATGCAATATTAGCTGGTTTTCCTCTGCTTTTAGCTGAACGTGAGCGCGGGACTTGAAGATTTAGATGTTGAATGCTAATTTTCCCTGCTGAATTCCGGAGAGTAGAGTGAGGCCAATCGATTTCTTCGTTAAAGATCCGATTTTTGATGGATTTAGGGTTCCTTTTCCTGGATCAGTCATGGTCTCTGATGCAGCTCCGTTCCCTTCTCTGTGCCTCCTTAGCCTTCTTGCTGCTGACGACTACTTTGGTCGTCGTTGCTGTCGACAACTCCCCCTATTACATGCCAAGAGACGACATCCTCCTCAACTGCGGCGCCTCCGGCCAGGCATCTAGCTTCGACGGACGATCCTGGACCGGCGACACCGGAACCAGGTACGCCCCCTCCTTGAACGGCGACGGCTTCGATGCTCTACGGAAAGATCCATCGGTCTCCACGGTCCCGTACTCCACCGCTCGGGTCTTCACTTCTCCCTTCACCTACCGCTTCCCTCTCAGCGCCTGCCGGATATTTATCCGCCTCCATTTCTACCCTTCCGATTACTCCAACCATGCCGCTTCCGATGCCTTCTTCTCCGTCACATCTGGCCGTTACACCCTTCTTCACAACTTCAGCGCCTACCTAACTGCCGATGCCCTAAATTCCGCCTATCTAATCCGTGAATACTCCGTAAACGTCTCCACCGGCGGCCTAAACCTCACTTTCACCCCATCGACCACCCATCCCAACTCCTATGCTTTCATTAACGGTATCGAGATTCTATCAATCCCTGACTTGTTTAGCTCAGCAACACCATTGCTTGTCGATGGAGATGATGGTCATATTGTTTACACTATCGATCCCGACCAAGCTCTGGAGACAGTTTACCGGCTCAATGTGGGTGGGCAAACAATTCTCCCCATCGAAGACTCCGGCTTGTTCCGCTCTTGGGACGACGACTCGCCTTACATTTATGGGGCTGCATTTGGTGTGTCCTACTCCAATGATCCGAATGTTACCATCACATACCCGACCAGTGTTCCAAATTACATTGCACCACCGGATGTCTACTCCACAGCAAGATCAATGGGTCCAAATGCACAGGTGAACTTGAACTACAATTTAACCTGGATTCTCCCTGTGGATGCTGGCTTCTATTACCTTGTCCGGCTACATTTCTGTGAAATCCAGTATCCGATAGTGAAGAAAAACCAGAGAGTCTTTGACATCTACCTTAATAACCAGACTGCAACAGAAGAAGCTGATGTCATTGGTTGGAGTGGCGGGATCGGTATCCCTGTGTTCAAGGACTATGTGGTGAGGACAATGGGAAGAGGGCAGATGGATCTGTGGGTTGCGCTTCATCCAGATACACTCTGCAAACCAGAGTACTATGATGCCATCTTGAATGGGCTTGAGGTGTTCAAGCTGCAGAACAGTAATAACAGCCTGGCTGGTCTTAATCCAGGAGCACGCTCGCAGCTCTACGATGATCCTAGAGATCTCAGGAAGGGGAGTGCGAAACATAAGAGTGACGTCGGTGGCGTGGTCGGAGGTTTTGCTGTTTTGCTGTTTTGCTCGCTGGTTTTTGCCTGATTGGAATGTGCATGACGAACGAAGGTGTTGAGAAAAACATGTTAAATGGGTTTCTAATCAAAATATCAATTTGTTATCGAAAGCAAATATGAACCATACAAGCATAAACAGTAGAGTAATAAATCAATCACACAATAAGATCAAATTTTTAACATGAAAAATTTAATACGGGAAAAACAACGGAATCGTAGTCCATCTCAAACTTCCACTATCAATAATAATGATAACAGGTTTATAATAAGTCTTCTCTAAAACCATAAGAGGATCACAATAACATCAAGACCATATATCTTGGCTTAAGAATAGCATATCTTCATCGTATGGATGGATCTCATCATAAGAGAATTTTAGGTTTCACAAAGTATAACAGAAAAATACCTCAGAGAGGATAAACTTCATATCAGCACCATTAGGATTGTAGAGCTTGCTGCAATGATTCTTCATATATAATTTGGATCAAAACTGATAACTCAAAATCCTATTTCTTCTCTCTTCTCTTTCTCTCTCTCTTTGTATACCATCACCGTCTTGCACGCTGCACGCACAAATCGCTCGTTGGTTGCCCCAACTATGCATACCTTTTTTTCTTTTTTTCTTTTCCTTTTAATCATTGATTTGAGTCTATAGCCTAAATCATTAGTCTAAGTCCACATATGGGCTGGACCCAACAATTCTCTCCCTCCAGCTCATATGATGGGCTGTACTAAGCCCGCTCTTCGCCTACATGCTTCAAGCTTCTCCTTAGGCAAAGACTTTATCAATATATCTGATCAATTCTCATTGGTATGCACTTTTTCCAAGTGTAATTCTTTCATCTCAAGTACATCACGAATCTAGTGATATCTCACATCAATATGCTTGGATCTAGAATAGTATGTTGAATTCTTAGAGAGGTGAATGACGCTCTGATTGTCACAGTAAATAGTATATCCTTCATGTTTCAAGCCTAATTCATATAGAAACTTTTTCATCTATAAAGCTTCCTTGTAGGCTTTAGTAATTACTATGTATTCTGCTTCTGTGGTTGATAGAGCAACAGGGTCTATCATGTATGTCATGCTATGTACTAGGCCTGATATAGCGCATGCTCTGAGTGTCACGAGCAAGTATCAAGCAGATCCAGGCTTAGAGCACTGGAAAGCAGTAAAGTGTATCCTTAAGTACTTGAGAAGGACTAAGGATCTTTTACTAGTATATGTGGGTAGTAGCCTTAAGGTTGAAGGCTACATAGACTCAAGTTTTCAGTCTGATGTCGATGATAGCAAGTCGAATTCGGGGTACGTGTACACCTTGAATGGAGGAGCAGTGTGCTAGAAGAGTTCCAAGCAAGATACTACTGCTGACTCGACCACAGAGGCGGAGTACATTGCTGCATCAGATGCAGCAAAGGAGGGAGTCTGGTTGAAGAAGTTCATCACAGATTTAGGAGTCGTGTTGGGTAGCAAGGAGTCGATCTCCTTATATTGCGACAACAATGGGGCGATTGCTCAAGCGAAGGAACCTAGGTCTCATCAGAAATCTAAGCATGTTCTGAGGAGGTTCCACCTTATTAGAGAGATCGTAACCCGAGGAGATGTAGCAGTGGAAAGAGTTCTATCTGAAGATAATATTGCAGATCCATTGACAAAGTCGTTGTCTCAGATTATCTTTGAGCATCACAGGGGTCTGATGGGGATCAGACACATAGGTGATTGGCTTTAGGTCAAGTGAGAGATTGCTAGTTATAGGTGTCCAACAAGCCAATCACGTGAGTGATGGCATGTGTGACTTGATACAGAATCTTTTTGCTTATTATATTTTGGCATATATCACTTTATAACTATTGCATATATGCACATATATATTGTGATGTCCTTGGATTTGTGCAATGGGAATTGGATCGTGATGAGATCACGAAAATAAGATCGATTCACCTTTAAACACATATCCTAAATAATCCCGGTCATAGATTACTCGAGAGGGACATCGTGATAACCGGACAGACTGGTATACTGTATACCCGTCCATATGATTGATGCAGTTGGTCTCGTAGCTGCTCGTGTAGGGACACTAGGGATACAGTACAGGTGCTCATTGGAGAATGAGTTCACTGATTGATTCGCTTACGGAATGCTAGATGGTTGATGATGCCTTATTGTTAGACAGCGATTCCGTAGTCCTAGTGGTATATCTGGTCCTTAGACTTGAGACACCAAGGATGTCATGTATGAGTGCTCCACTCTTTGATACCAGACTTATAGGTTTGGCTGTCCCAAATCTAGTATAGCTGATCATTGGGAGTGGTAGTCGACCTTACGAGGGCTATTGAGTGTCGATAGAGGATCATCCACTCTCGGCGTCATAAGAGGAATATCTCATGTGTTCTTACTCAAACAAATCCCTGGCCAGGGTCATTCGAGTTAAGAGAGAAAGAGTTCTCCGGGAGAATCCGATTAGAGCGAGACTCGGGTAGAAACCGTATGAGTCTGATAGCACCATGCTCAATATACGGTCTCTGGGATATTAGATGGATGAGAGACTATAGGTACACGGTAATTGAGGATAGACAGGTCCAATGGATTGTATTCCCCTGTATTGTTTGGGGACTACGACATAGTGGCCTAGTACGTCCGTAGTTGATGAGTCGAGTGAATTATTACAGAGATCATAATTCACTGAGTTAGAAGGAGTTTTGACAGGTATGACTCACGGCCAACTCGATATTAGGCCTAGAGGATCACACATATATGGTAGGCATTGCGATGAGTAGAGGTTCAGATTTGAGATATCCGACGGAGCCCTTGTCTTATTGGATATCCAATAAGCCATTGAATTATTGGATCCCATGGACGAGATCCAATAAGAGCCCATGAGAGATTATTGGATAGAGATCCATAATCTAAAAGGCTTGGGTTATTGGATGCAGATCCAATACCCACTAGGGGAGGATCCATTAGGGTTTGACAGGGGACCTTTATAAATAGGAGGGATTCAAAGCCTCATAGGCTAGAGCCTTTGCTTGCCTCTCCTATTCTCTTTCCCCTCTCCACCTTAGAGCAGGCTTTGAGTTTTGAGGAGCATCGTCGCAACCCTACTGTGTGGATCACCGCTAAAGAGGAGGATGCTTGACCTCCTGCACCCTCTCCTAAAGATCTGCAAGGAAACAGGGATATACGATCTCCCTAGGTAACACAATCTATTATATACGCAGTTTTTCAGTTTCGCGGATTTTGCCCACTAATCTTCGCACGACGACAAACTTCTCTTTGGGAATCGGGGATTTTGTTTTCTTGTTCTTCCACTGCGCATCTGATATCACCCCCAAGATTTCTCAACACATACGTACAACTCTTTCTTTTTTAAATCAATAAATCAATCAATCAATGAAATATTATTCTAGTATGTAGATAAACCTTAGGAGGTCGATCCCCTCGAAGTAATCATCCCATTTTCCTTCTTTCTTTTACAATAAGACCTCAGGGACTTATCATTTGATATCAAAGCGTTCTTCCTTCTTTTACATTAGAAGAAGGGATAGATTTATTAAATAAAGAAAGAGTAAGACAAGGTTAAATCTTCTATATTTCTCTCAAAACTCTTTATAATTTCAGAAACTTTATATGTTTCATGATCCAATATATGAGATTTATATAGTCCCCAAAGATATATTATATTAATTATATTCAAAATAAATTATTCACTTTCAAGAAACCCCTTCAAAAATCAATAGTCAATTTGGTTTTTCCTTCTATAGACATTTAATCTATGATGCAATGAATCTCTCTCTTGATGTAATAATCTTTCTGATGATATTAATCTCTTTATGATACTTGAATAAGTTTAATTCCAAGAAAGAAAAGATTATGGATGGAGAGTCATCGAAGGAGGGCCATCTATAGTGGGAGAGTCACCTGTAGTGGGAGAAAGAGGAAACACTAGCGTGAGAGTAAGGAGATACATGTAGATGCAGCTTACATTGTGGTGAGAAAGAGATGAGTGGAGAATGACGAGTAGAACAAAGTTGCGAGGAAAAGAAATCACTATTACTGTGCACATTAACAGAGAAAAGGATTTGCTATTATCGGGTTGCAAGGAAGAGGAAGCATCAAAGTGGGAGAGTCGCTTGTAGTGGGAGGAGGAGATGTCGGTGTAGGAGTAAGGAGACACATGCACCGTGCGGTTTACATTGTTGTAAATAAGAGATAACTGGAGAATGATAAGTAGAATAGAGTTAGAGAATGACAAGTAGAATAGAGTTGCGAGGGAGAGGAATCACTATTGCTGGGAACATCAACGGAGAAAAGGAATAACTATTATCGAGCAGCAAGGAAAAGGAAGCCTTGCTCGAGAGGAGTTATAAAAAAGATGATTTCATTCTTATGAAATATTGTATATTTATACACATTTGAGGAGGGATTGACTATCCTCCAAGCACATGAATCATATTAATTGATCCTCAAATCATAATTAATTAAGGATCGTGACATATTAGGACTACAATAAATTCAACCAGATTAACTTCTATCATTGATCCTCAGTCATAATCTTCTATCATCCTCATCCCTATTAAATCTATAGTGAATCATATCATAGTAAACTAATAATAAATCCTGAGTGAATCGATAATCTAAAAATATTGATTTCAATAAGAAAAACGAGTGAAATGAGCGTCCATGGATAAAAGGGCAAAGGTGGCAAGCAAAAGATATCGTTTGAAAATTTTTGGAAATAGGGATGCTAAGAGATAATTTTATTTTTTTGCTAAAAATATATCCAATATAAAAATATATCTAATAGGAAAATTTCTATAATTATATATACAATTGAACTTCAATAAGTATTGAGGTGACATGAGAAAAAGATCCCATCATTATAATTCATTAGTCCAAATATCTTCCACATATTTACTTGACTGAGTCCAAATTCGAGTGGATGTCAGTCTTTATGTTGACTCCGTGTGTGAGAGTGTTGACGCAGACTTCATCCTATTCAATTAAACATCTCGACTCTTGCAATCTATTGCTTGCGACGATTGTGGCGCCGACTCATATTATGAACGCCTCCCCTCCGCGACTACCAATTCAACTCTCTCGCAGTTCTTCGTGGTAACTCTCTCTCTACCGCCTGATTTCTCCCTTGTTTCCAAGGTTGATTTTGATGCAATATTAGCTGGTTTTCCTCTGCTTTTAGCTGAACGTGAGCGCGGGAGTTGAAGATTTAGATGTTGAATGCTAATTTTCCCTGCTGAATTCCGGAGAGTAGAGTGAGGCCAATCGATTTCTTCGTTAAAGATCCGATTTTTGATGGATTTAGGGTTCCTTTTCCTGGATCAGTCATGGTCTCTGATGCAGCTCCGTTCCCTTCTCTGTGCCTCCTTCGCCTTCTTGCTACTGGCGACTACTTTGGTCGTCGTTGCTGTAGACAACTCCACCTATTACGTGCCAAGAGACGACATCCTCCTCAACTGCGGCGCCTCCGGCCAGGCATCTAGCTTCGACGGACGAACCTGGACTGGCGACACCGGAACCAGGTACGCCCCCTCCTTGAACGGTAGCGGCGGCTTCGACGCTCTACAGCAAGATCCATCGGTCTCCGCGGTCCCGTACTCGACCGCTCGGGTCTTCACTTCTCCCTTCACCTACCGCTTCCCTCTCAGCGCCGGCCGGAAATTTATCCGCCTCCATTTCTACCCTTCCGATTACTCCAACCATGCCGCTTCCGATGCCTTCTTCTCCGTTACATCTGGCCCTTACACCCTTCTTAACAACTTCAGCGCCTACCTAACTGCCGATGCCCTAAATTTCGCCTATCTAATCCGTGAATACTGCGTAAACGTCTCCACCGGCGGCCTAAACCTCACTTTCACCCCATCGACCACCCATCCCAACTCCTATGCTTTCATTAACGGTATCGAGATTCTATCAATCCCTGACTTGTTTAGCTCAGCAACACCTTTGCTTGTCGATGGAGATGATGGTCATATTGTTTACACTATCGATCCCGACCAAGCTCTGGAGACGGTTTACCGGCTCAATGTGGGAGGGCAAGCAATTCCCCCCATCGAAGACTCCGGCTTGTTCCGCTCTTGGGACGACGACTCGCCTTACATTTATGGGGCTGCATTTGGTGTGTCCTACTCCAATGATCCGAATGTTACCATCACATACCCGACCAGTGTTCCAAGTTACATTGCACCACCGGATGTCTACTCCACCGCAAGATCAATGGGTCCAAATGCACGGGTGAACTTGAACTACAATTTAACCTGGATTCTCCCAGTGGATGCTGGCTTCTATTACCTTGTCCGGCTACATTTCTGTGAAATCCAGTATCCGATGGTGAAGATAAACCAGAGAGTCTTTGACATCTACCTTAATAACCAGACTGCAACAAAAGAAGCTGATGTCATTGGTTGGAGTGGCGGGATCGGTATCCCTGTGTACAGGGACTATGTGGTGATGACAATGGGAAGAGGGCAGATGGATCTGTGGGTTGAGCTTCATCCATATACACTCGCCAACCCAGAGTATTATGATGCCATCTTGAATGGGCTTGAGGTGTTCAAGCTGCAGAACAGTAATAACAGCCTGGCTGGTCTTAATCCAGGAGCACGCTCGCCGCTCTACGTTGATCCTGGAGATCTCAGGAAGGGGAGTGCGAAACATAAGAGTGAAGTTCCTGTTATTGTTGGTGGCGTGGTCGGAGGTTTTGCTGTTTTACTCGCTGGTTTTTGCCTGATTGGAATGTGCAAATGCCAGAAGAAGAAGATGATGAAGGAAGGGAAGGGTGCAGCTACAAGCAATGGGCCTTATGGTTTGTCGCATCTCTCCCTCTATGGCAACACATGTTCCGCTGCGTCGGCTCAGTCCAACCGCTGCCGCTACTTCTCCATTGCAGAGATAAAAGCTGCCACAAATGACTTCGATGAGTCCCTTCTTCTTGGAATTGGTGGGTTCGGAAAGGTCTACCGTGGGGAGATAGATGGTGGGATCACAAAGGTAGCCATCAAGCGTGCTAACCCGATGTCCGAGCAAGGTGTCCATCAATTCCGGACTGAGATTGAGATGCTTTCCAAGCTCCGACACAACCACCTTGTCTCTTTGATCGGTTACTGTGAGGAGAACTGTGAGATGATCCTAGTCTACGATTACATGGCCCAGGGGACCCTCCGCGAGCATCTTTGCAAGACACAGAAGCCGCCTCTTCCATGGAAACAGCGGCTTGAGATCTGCATCGGGGCTGCACTTGGTCTGCATTACCTTCACACAGGTGCCAAGCGTACCATCATACATCGAGATGTGAAGGCAACAAACATACTGTTAGATGACAAAAGGGTTGCAAAAGTTTCAGATTTCGGGCTCTCGAAGATTGGTCCGCCCGCCGACAAGTCCCATGTCACCACGATGGTGAAGGGAAGCTTTGGTTACTTCGATCCAGAGTACTTTCGAATGATGCAGCTCACAGAGAAATCTGATGTCTTCTCTTTTGGGGTCGTGCTGTTTGAGGTCCTGTGTGCTCGGCCAGCTCTTAACCCCATGCTTTCAGATGAAAAGGTGAGCTTGTCGGAGTGGGTACTGCACTGCCAAAAGAATGGCATGCTCGACATGATCATTGATCCCTACTTGAAGGATAAGATTGCTCCACTGAGTTTCAAGTGGTTTGTACAGACTGCAGTGAAATGTTTGGCTGATACCGGGAAGGAACGACCCTCCATGGTTGATGTGGTTCGGAACCTTGAGCTTGCCCTCCAACTACAGGAAAGAGCAGAGGAAAGTGACAGCATCGATGGAGGGATCTCCGATGAGACTGTGTTGTTTGTCGGGACAGAAAATAAAAACTCCGATGATCGGAGTCACTGGCTCTGAGTGACTGGCTCTTAGCGTCACCTTCTCAGAGATTAAAAACTCAAATAAGACGTTAAGTGCATCTACGGATATCTCATAAGATATTTTAATATATAATATTCATGATATTAATACTGCAATAATTATCAATATATAAAATTTATTACATATCGATAATGTATTTTATACTTGAACTAATGTTAGAATTGTCATGTTTATTGCAATTCGCAATAGAGATTTGTCATGTAAACCCTATGGAGCTGCAACAACTGCTGCTTCTTTAGCTTGGAGTGTTGGATACGTCTCTGCTGACAATAGAATTACATTCCGTGTTAGATTTTTTTTTACTCTTATTTCATTCGTTTGGTAATTTTACTTGTGATGTGCTGCTGCAAACTTTTGAAAACTAAACATATTTTAAAAGGTGTGATCTTATTACATATCCAATAAATTTTTGAATTATTGGAGATTTTGAGTGAGACCCACTAAGAGATTATTGGACACAGATCCACTAATCTAAGATGTTTAAGTAATTGGATAAAGATCTAATACTCAATAGGACAAAATCCATTATGATTAAATTGTAGGAACCTCTATAAATAGGAGAGATCAAAAGTGGCATAGGCTAGTCTCCTTTTGATTGCCCCTCCTATTCTCCTCTCCCCTTCAGTCGACGGTTCTAGTTTGGGACTTGTGAATAATAAGAAGGGTCGGTCCCTTCTTAATCATGGTACAATCTTATGGTACACGTGGAGAGGAAGATTGTATTGCGATTTGAAGAGCGTCGTCGCCCTATATACCATGTGGATCATTACTAGAGAGGATAGTTGACCTCTTTCATTCCCTCCTATTAATATGAGATTTTTTAGGGATATACAATCTCCCTAGGTAACACATCTCACAAGATACGTGTGGTTTTTGGTTTTACGATTTTTGCATACTAATCATTGCACGACAATAAGATATCTTTTTTTGGAAAATCTAGATTTTTGTTTTATGTTCTTTCACTATGCATGTGATGCTCTGATCAAATTTCTCAACAGTGCTATCAGAATCGTGTAGAATAGTTTTATACATTGTTGCTGTGATTTTTTTTATTGTAGTTTTTAGATTTGGATATCACTATTTCTCACTGTTGAGAGTTGTTTCATAAAAGCCTTTTGATGTCAAAATTGTTGACGCAAAAGAGGGAGAAAGGGTAGCAACTATTGCTACCCTATAGATTGGTCGAAGGCTACAAGCAACCTTGGTCGAAAGCATAACTAGTTGCTCTTGGCCTGGCCAAAGGCTGTCTAGCTGAGAGCAACAAGCTCTTGGCCATGGCAGAGGTCTCCCATGCAGCTAGGAGTCTTAGCTACATAGGGAACCCTAACGGTTAGGGTTTCCTAACCGCCTAGGTGACCCTACAACAAGGGACTCCTAGCCACATGGAGCAAGTAGGCGGTCAGGGTTTCCTGGCCACCCATGGACACCTTACAGCCAGTGTTTCCTAGCTGCAAAGGGGACCTTGGGGGCTAGTGTTTTCTGGATGCCCAAGGCTATCCTATGGCCAGGGATTCCTGGCTGCAAGTAACCCTAGCAATTAGGGTTTCTTGGCCGCATGGGACACCCAAGTGTAGGGTTCCCTAAGAGGCCGAGATGGATCATATGATGTGATGTATGTGTGTATGTGATATGAGTATTGTTATTATTGGGGCCTATGAGCCTCCCTTTTTTTTTCTCATTTATTATCGGGTCTGCATGCCTGTGATTATATTATAATTACACGAGGAGACGCAGGGGGAGCGTGGAGCTGACAACAGGACCCACGAGGCCGAGACGGACGATCGCGGTGCATGGAGATGCACCAAGATATCGATAGAACCGATGAGGACGATATGCACAATCATAGGGCATAGAGATGCACCGATGCACACAAATCGTGATGCAAGTGATTGGGCCTATTGGCTCGAGCCTGATCATATTAGGTTACGGTCCGTGATCATCCGGTATAATTGCTTATATGTGATATGTGATTGCTTATAATGTGTGTGTGTGTGTGACACGTCATATTAGGAAACTGAATCAAAATCCCCTCTCATGATAATATTAAGTCAGTAAGCATGAGGCAATTAGATTGACCCACGTGGCCTTCCATCACTATAGGGAGAAATCGAATTCCAATGTAAATTGAGTTAGTCGAGTCCCTCGAGGCTCACCTATATTACGATTCAAGATTTTGCCTACGATAGAGAGATGTCGCCAGTGACCAAAGGACATGGTATGCTTGGTTGAGTCCCTCGAGGGCATATAATCAAATCAGACTCATCTTGTAATGATAGTGATGACTTAACCAAACATCATGGTTGGTCGAGTCCTTCGAGACCATGATGATTCAGAGGCCGAATAGAATGAGAATCATTAGGAGTTGTGATCGGCAAGAGTTGCCTACCTTTTCGGGCTTAGTGTGATTGGTCGAGTCTCTTGAGGTTACACAAAGATATCGATTGGTCCCCACCCATCGGGGGTTTCCGATTCATATACTAAAGGGAGTTGTGTGTTTCACTAGAAAATAGTATGAGTTGATTAAGATAGAAGTATATCTTGATTGTTTACTTTTTATACAAAATCTACGTGTAATTTATTTCTGCTACATCTTTTGTTTGTCAGAAAAATATTACTTTAAAATCCCTTACGTGGCGTACTTGATGTCAACCACCTCACTGGTCCAAACTACACGGATTAGCTCCGCAACCTAAGAATCATTCTCATGGTGGAGAAAATTGTGTATGTCCTTGACATAATGATACCCATTCTTGAGGAAGGAGCAAGTGAGGATAAGATCGCTCGCTACATGAAGTACTTAGATAATTCTACCCTTGCTCAGTGTTACATGTTGGGCTCCATGACTCCTAAGTTATAGTGGCAATATAAAAAAATGAATATCAGATCCATTCTCCTATATCTCCACAAATTTCTTGATGTTTGAGGAACAGGGAAGAACTCAACGATTTGAGATATTCTAGAGTCTCTTCCGCGCTAGGATGATTGAGGATGACATTAGTTCAGAACCATGTCCTTAAGATAATTGAGTGGATAAAGAAGTTCACGGGTCTAGAAATGGTCTTGTGTGTGGATCTTGTGCTTTAGTCCCTACCAAACTACTTTTCTTAATTCATTATGAATTTTTACTTGAACAAGCTTGAGGTGACTCTCCTTGAGCTCCTCAATATGTTGAAGGAGCCCGAGAGCACCATCAAGAAAGAGAAACTAGTTCTCTATACTGATGAGACCAAAAAGAAAAGGAAGGTAGAGAAATCCCTTAAGAATGGCAAGGGCAAATCGGGCAAAATAAAGGTTGTAAAGAAGGACCCGGTAAAGGACAAAGGTTAGTGCTTCCATTGTGGCAAAGATGGGCATTGGAAGAGGAACCGCAAAGAGTACATTGTAAAGAAGGCGAAATAGAAGCTTGGAGAAGCTTTAGGTACATTTATGATCAATCTTCATTTATCATATTTTTATGATACTTATCATATCTATAATTCATTGCAAGTTTTGGCAAATCCTAGAAGATTAGCAAGAGGCAAGATGGACCTCAAAATAGACAATGGAGCAAAAGTTACTATAGTGGCTGTTAGCGAGGTCACCCTATATCTGCTTGATTAAGTTACTATTACATTGGATGCATGTTATTTAGTTCATTCTATTATCAAAAATATTATTTCTATTTCATGTTTGACAATTAGTATATATAAATTAGTTTCTGAGAACAATTATTATTCAATAATATTGGATGATAAGATCATCACCAGAGGAACATTGCATAATGGTTTATTTATGCTAGACATTGCTCCACATATCATGAATGTAAATGCATTCAAAAGGAAATGAGATGAGGTGAACAGTATATACCTGTAGCATTGTAGGCTAGGTCACATCTACGAAGAAAGAATAAAAAAGTTATTGAATGATGGATACCTAGATTCATTTGACTATGAGTCATATGCAACTTTTGAGTTTTGCTTTCATGAAAAGTTGATCAACTCTCCATTTAACGGAACTAGAAAGAGAGCCACTAAGTTATTGAAACTCATACATAATGATGTATGTGGTCCTATATCAACTCAAGTTATATGTGGTTACTCATACTTCATTGTTTTCATTGATGATTTCTCTAGGTATGGACATATATACTTGATGAAGTACAAGCTCGAGGCTTTTGAGAAAATCAGAAAAATATAATAATGAGGTAAAAAACCAGACTAGAAAGAGTATCAAGACTTTTCGATCAAATCAATGAGGTGAATACTTAAGTATAGAGTTCACCCAATAACTCAAAGACCATGAGATTCTATCCCAATGGACCCCTCCTTATACACCTATGGATTGAAGCAGTCTTCAAGACAGTGGTATAAGAGGTTTGATTCTTTTATGTTGAGTCATGGTTACACGAAGAGCATGTATGATAGTTGTGTCTACTTCCGGAAGTTAACTGACGGCTCTTTTGTATATTTGTTGCTTTATATTGATGACATGCTTATTGAAGCTAAGAATTTGTCAGAAATTCACACTTTGAAAATGCAACTGAGTAGTGAATTTGAAATGAAAGATTTGGGAGCAACTAAAAAAATTCTTGGCATAGAGATCAAAAGAGATCGAGGAGTTGGAAAATTATTTCTGACTCAGAAAAATTATCTCAAGAAAGTTTTGGAGAGGTTTGGCATGAAAAATGCTAAGCCAGTGAGTACTCCTCTTGCTAGCCATTTTCGGCTATGTGTTGCTCAGTCACCACAGTCAGTTAAAGAGGAAGAATATATGATAAAAATTTCATATTCTAGTGCCATCGGCAGTATTATGTATGCAATGGTTTGTACTCGTCCAGATATTTCACAAGCAGTCAGTGTGGTTAATAGATATATGTCTCGCCCGGGTAAAACACATTGGCAGGTTGTGAAGTGGATTCTCAAATACTTACAAGGGATTTCAGATGCTTGTTTGGAATTTGGGAAAAATCGTGACACTTTGGTTGGTTACGTCGACTCTGATTATGCTGTGGATCTTGATAAACGAAGATCTTTGACAGGCTATGTATTTTGCGTTGGCGGTTGTACAGTTAGTTGGAAAGCTTTCTTACAACCTATCATAGCTTTATCTACTGCAGAGGCAGAATATATGGTAGTGATAGAGGCGATCAAAGAAGTTTTATGGCTAAGAGGATTGTTCAGCGAATTATGTCTGCATCAAAGTGTTACTACAATTTACTGTGATAGTCAAAGTGCTATTCATTTGATTAAAGACCAGATGTATCATGAGAGGACAAAACACATCGATGTGAAGTTTCATTTTATTCGGGATATCATTGCTGAGGGAAAAGTCCTTGTTCAGAAAATTCATACGAAGGACAATCCAACTGATATGTTTACGAAGCCTCTTCCGGTTTACAAGTTCAAGCAGTGCTTGGACTTGGTTGGTGTTCATTGTTGGTGATTGCCCGTTGGGGCTGTTATGAATAAGGTGGAGCAAGTTTTGTTGGGACATGCCAAGGTGGAGATTTGTTAGTTTGGCAAGTCTCATAGTCTCACATCGGGAAAATCAGGCTTGTTATCTCCTATTGGAACTATAAATAAGGGTCTGGGCTTTAAAGTCAGATGCACCACAAGTGGCACCACAAGAGGCACCACAAGAAAACCCAAGTGTTTACTTTGGGTTTAAGTCCATACTTAGTTAAATAGTTTGGGCTTATAGTTTGGAGATTTCTTGTTTAGTATTTTCGGGTGTTTTATGGCCTAGGAACATCTTCCTAAGGCATTTGTAATTGTCCCTCTTTTGCAGTAGTGATTTGCTCCTCCTTCGTCCGTGGATATAGGTCAATTGACCTTCGTCCGTGGATATAGGTCAATTGACCGAACCACGTATATCTGATGTTCTGGTGTTCTTGTCTCACTTTTATTCTTTTCATTTTATTATCTTGTTGGGTTGTCAAAATTACTATCCTGATGTCAGCTCTAATAAGATGATAAAAGGAGGAGAGAGGAGGGAGGAGGAGAACACATGTAGATGAGGAAGGGATGAGGAGACATGCAGATGAAAGATGAAGTAAAGGCAGATGAAGAGGGAAAAGAAGTAGTGAAAGAGTAGGGAAAGACGGTGACGGAAGAGGAGAAAAGCTAGATAAGAATTTTGACTCCAATCTATTCATTAACCCAAACCATACTTTGTTCAATTTAATGAGAAAAAATCATTAGATTTAGTTTACATCAACTTAACCACTCGACCAAGATCACATTTGACCATTAATGAAACAAGCAAAACCATCTGATATTTTTCCAATGAGGGGGGTTTTCTCAATAAATTATCCAATATTATAAGGCTTTGTAAAATAAGTAAACCTAACTTTAAGATTTAAGTGGGAAATCAATGAGAGTTTATCCTGCATTATTTTGAAATGTGCTAAAACTTTCATGAACTTCATCCAAAATGATTCACAAACTCGTAAATAAATTATTATATGATGTGTGTCAAAACTTAAAATAAAGTTGACAATTAAGGTTCATGATGATTCAACTAGTTGAGAGATGATCTAACTGTGGATGCTTCAGAATCCAGCTTCTCAAGGATGATTTCGTCCGAAGAGCAAATCTTCTACTCATGGACTCTCTCCTCGGTATCCAGAAATTTAGATATGACACACAAATCACCAGACAGATGCGACAAACATGATCATGTCTTCAATGGAGCCTTCTTCTCTCTATCGGATATGCGAGCAGGACCAGTTGTATGTGATTTAAACCGACCTCTCCCCCCTTCCTCCTTTTCCTGAGAGTCGAGAAAAAGCAAAGTCAGACAAGAATGCCAAAACTTCTAAAATACCATAAAGTGTTCGTCTTAACAAGGAAGAATGTGTTTTTCGTGTCAAGCCAACAAGAGCATGGTAAACAAACAACTGAGGATAAATTATCCAGATAGAACACAAACAGAGAGCAGGTATACCTTCTTCTTCACTATCTGGACAACGTCCTCGTCATGGAGATTGTGTGACAGACCACAATGTTGTGGGTAGTGCCGTGCACTAGTTCCCCAAACAAGAACATATTTTAAATCTTTAATTATGCTACGATGTATATGATTACAGAAGTCTTCCACAGTGCATCCACCTCTATCCTGAGAGAGCCACATAATTAGATCATGAATCAGTGGCACTTCAACGAACAAGTGTTCCATTGTAGTTCCAAAGCATTAAAAACAAAATGCAACTTACAGTAGAAAGGACAAAAGGATCTGTAAAATCAGGCTGTTGTCCCTGAGGCTTTGAATAAACTCTTACGAGACCCATTTCTTCCCACATCCTTGCCAGCAATCTGTCCAAGTTCAGCTGTATAATGGAAATACGAGAAGAGGACCAACGTTTTAGCGAAAAGAAATGGAGTTCTCATGGTAATCAATTAAGAGTGTAAAATTATGTTGAAAATATCTATGTTGCTGGTGTTAATGTGCCAACTACAAGTATAAATAGAGGATGACACATCAAATCTGAATTTGAACTTGCCTTTAAGTTACAGCTTATGACTACTGAATTCGGTTGGCGGGCTAGTCTGTCCACATCATCAATACCAATGACATCAATCTTGTTGTAGACATATACACACTTCATGTATTTCCGATTCCCCTCGATAACATCAATAAGATCATCGACAGTAGCATCCTCACGGAATAGCACCTAAAAACAAATACACCATGAAGTTGGCATATTAATATATCATGTAGAAATAGCTATAAACTAACATTTCATAATAATGCTCGGGGACACAAATCGATATTAGAAAACTCAACAAGAAAGAAAAAGTTGGGTCTAATTAGATCCATAAACAAAAGAGAACCATATGGAATAATCAGCAATGCTTACAAAGTGATGTTTGTATCAATGAAAGGCACTCAGTACAACAAGCTGTAGCAGCTGCTCAATTGACCCCTCGAACATACATTCATCTCCTTGCTAACCACAAGGAAGAAATCATAGCCTTCATATACGGTGGTCTAAACTACTCGGTTATGGCTCAGTTTTGGCATTATTGTTCCTGTTTTACAGTTCTTCACCATGGCCTAAAGCAGTTGCACATGATATCTGATAACTGACCTGACCAATAAAGAAAACCGAACAGAAGATCTGAAGCTCATGTCCGCAGATAAGAGTGAATGAACATAATTAGGATCCTCTTCTTGACAAAATGGACAGGCTGTGAGTTATCCATGGGAGCTAGGTTTCCAAATGAATCGTACAGTTAAAATTTAAGTTGAAATGCAAGGCCCTGTCTGGATGTTGGAAGCTCATAGCATAAAGATAACACCAAGAGAAGAGGTGAAAAAGAAGTTGTTTTATAACAGCCAAACTCTAACCTGAGTTTGTGACTTCAGAAAGCTAACAAATATCAAACAGCTCCACAATACCCATGGAGTTTGTCCATTTCACTTAAGGGGTCCAACAAATCAGGAATTATGCATGTGGTGTTTGTTAAGCTAAATTCGATGGCATATTATGTGTGAAAATTAGAATAATCTTATTATGCCTACTTCAAGGAGAAATGGCTGGACAAGATGAAATGAACAGGAACATAACCCAGCATAGGAGCTTGGGAAGATGCAGTGCTGAACTACCAAGCAGCAGTGGAGACGATAACTCGTTTGATCAAAAGATATATGAATCTGAATATCCCTTTTTTCCTATGAAAAATTGGAGAAAATATCTAAACAAATACACATTGCTTAAAAAGAGTCAAGTTAAGAAGCTGCAGAGCTTCCTACCTCAACAAGAAAATTACACTAATACCTTCAGAAACACTCTAATCAATCATTTCAAAATATTGTTGATGAAAAGAAGGCAGGACCCATGATAGTCATTACATCATTATTTCTGCCTCGGATAAAAATATGAAGATCTTCGCTTCCAAAAGAAATTACGTTCAGAAATAACACTGAAGATACTGGACATATAAAACAGATAAGTTTAGAGTCATTCAAATGTTAGACAGTTCGGTGCAGTTCTGAATCGAGTTTGCGAGAGGGGGGAAGGGAATTGGATTCTGATCTGGCAAGGGCTGCAAGATTTGGATTTGGACTAGATTAGGGGCTAACCCAGATGAGCACCTGGAACATCCAGAACCTTGCCAAAGGTCCATTGAGGTGCTTGGAATTTTTACTGCCTCACCTAAGTGCCTCTTGATGTCATTGAATGAAACAGTTCACAGAGATGCTACATGTATCCCTCAAATAATACATTTTGAGGTGTTATAGCAATCCTTCATTAGATAAAGCTTTGCAAAATTGATGAATACAAGAATTATCTGCAGTAAAAGCATATATAAATTGAAATATATTTGTTCACAACTTTGCACTGGGGCCAATTCAGATTGTTGAGAAATCTGTAAATTTAAGCTTGCAAACTAATGAAAAGATTGCTCAATGTCGTGGATCATTTGACAAACGGAAAAATGAAACAAAACTATGACTTTCATATTTCTAAAGGTAAAACAACTACAGTATGAAATTTTGGTGTAAATTCCATATATATAGATATATTTCCAGAAGGTCAATTGAAAGTTCCAAGAAAAATTCCAGTACATAAGTGCTCGGAAACTAAGAAACAAAGAGTAATTTGAAGATCATACCTCTGCATTGTGTATCTTGTACTCGTGTAGGATTTGATAGCATAGCTTCTCATCAATATGAGTCAAAGCACACGTACTATTGAAGGAAATGCCTCCAGTCTTTTTCTTTTTAAAATATATCTACAACCATTAGAAAATGTAATTTAACACCAGACACTCATTTATTCCTAAGAGAGTAAAATTTCAAGAGCTCCATGTAAAGGGCCATGCATGTGTAAAGAATAAAAATATTAATTAAAATGCTAAAAGCTATTTTCATTTCTACAGGAACAAAGAGAAAAGTTTCAATTAAGTACATCAATGAATGGAGGCAATCTGATTATGCTTGTTAAATATTAGATAATGTGCACACTTAGCAGATGGTGAGACAATTACAAGGATATTTTACATATTAGGAACCTCTAAATCAATTAAAGTCCCTAAAGTTCCAGCAGCATATCAGATATAAGATTATACTGCTATTCCAATTATGGTATTTTATAATAGAGTTGTTAATTGCGGTAGCAAGAGACGGTTTCTTTTTTGGACCACCACAGCCCAGAATTCTCATTGCCAAATGTTCTTCCGTGCTAATGAAGTCACTTCTGTGTTAACCAAAAAATCAAATGGGAAAATCCAGGGTTCAGATCCATATTCAATGGAGAATAGTAGCCTACCAATTAACGGATGAGAAATGAAAATGATCAACAAAGTTAAAGAATGAGAATTACTATACACAACTGTCTTCATGGCTGATTATAACTATTCACTCAACATATTGCACATAGGCTGATTTGAATTGCAGTCTTCTTTCATCAAAGACTCAACTATGGTGATGGAAAGTCAAAGATGACCCAAGAGCCAAACAGTCTAACAAGGCAAGAGATGAAGTTATAAATGGGCATTCAACCAATAGAAAATTAAAAAGACAAATAGATAATATAATTCAACTAAAATATTATTAGAACAAACTGGATAAATCTATGCTCTGTAGTGCTTTTTCTGAAACAGAAATAAAAAGAAACTTAAGGCTACAAGATCCAGATGCAAAGTAAAAGCATGATCATTCTCAGAGCAGGAATAGGTGGTAATGCAAAATAATTCTCAGAGCATCTTGAGCAACACAAAAAAAGACTTTTTAGGTCCAACAAGTAGCGTACATTTAAAATATGCAGGTATCAAAATGCCAAGACACAAAGTACTTAGGAAACTCAAACAAAGAACATACCTGAGGTGGTCTCTTGTTCAAACGCAAACCAACAGCTTCCAGTTCTTTTGTTAATATTTGACGATGCCCCTCACTCTGAGATCATCTTAAATGATGCACACATTTAGAGGATAGGATGGATGGCAACAAATACAAGAAAACATGATGAAATGAGAGTATAAATTTTGAAATTTCATATTTTGTGCAAGTTCAATAATCTATGACCATGACATGAAATTTGTAAGATAACTATTCATCTAAACTGCAAAGTTTCACAAGAATACTTCAAATGTATTTTTTAAAAATTTTAAAGGGCAGGTCAAAAGTCCAAATTGCATTCAAATCACCAATACTCAACATTTCATAAGCCTTAAATATACACCGAAAAAAGCATGTACAGATGACACAAATTTAAATGTCTGACTGTATTGATGTTCACACTTCACACAAACATGATATGGACATGACAAGCATTTTAAAGTGTGAGTGTGCATCATAATCGCCAACAATAAGGGTTGCTATTTCGTGTAGACTGCGTCAATACTTATCAAGCACAATACAATAAAGTGTCGTGTCGGCCAACACAAGCCAAAAAATGTCATGCCATGTATCAACACCTCCGACATAGGTTAGTATCTCAACTATTGATGTCCTTTTGGCATTTGATATATTTCAAAGTTCAAACTGTGCTGATTGCCATAGTAATTCTTGGTTTGGTTCATTTCCTATTACTAAATGAGTTTTGCTCTCAATTATAAAGGTAGAATGTAAGTCATTTACCAGAAGTTCATTTCATATTACCTTGGAGAAGTAAAACATTTTCTATAATTTTCTTTCCCTGTGATAGGTCCATGATGGTCCGACAGCCAATTGGCATCAGAATTCTTTTTTTATTTTTTTATGTTATTATACTCTGTGACAACTATTGACAGCCTTCGTCTTTTCCTCTTCAACTCCTCCTCTTACTCTGCCTCCGCGTCTTATGCCCCCTCCACCAATGCCTCCTTCACATTGCTGCTGCTTTTGCATCCTCCTAAACTGCTGCCTCCTCATTTGTGTTGCTGCCTTGTCTGTATTTCTGCCTTCTCCTGTTCCTCCCCTCTTCTCTCTCTCTCATGCTGGTCTGAGTGATAATGAATCAGTACCATACCTAGTCATCGCGCCAAACAGTACCATACTAAACCAACCGCTTGTCAATATCAGTACTTAACCAAGCTTTTAATCTTTGCCTCTGATCTCCTCTCTTTCTTTCTAATTCCTCTCACTCAAGCTTGGGTGGCACATTATAGGTTTGCCAACTTGTGAATATAGGTGTCAACATCTTGACTCAAAAAATGGCAGCCTGCCTCACAGGGGTAAGTCTGCACATATTGGCACACCTCAAACACTATGTTGTGTCACTGTCACATATGCTAGACCTCCAGACTACATCTCTCTCATATGCCTAGTTCTCAGTATGTAATTCATTAACTGCTGCTATTCTACAAATGGATCATGTCCTCGAGCTTGATAATTTATCGTAGGATGAAACCAGCAGTGTAGAAAGATTGCATGTGCTAGGAACTACAGATCAGAATGTAGCATATAGAGTATAGATGAGTTATACAAAGCCGTAGGTATATATCTATATATATATATATATATATATATATATATATATATATATATATATATATATATATATGATGGCATGAAATTTGTACCATATTGTAGAAGAAACTACTATAACAGAATGACATTAGCTAGGAACTAAAGACCAGAATGAAGCCTACAGAATTATTAAAAGAGAGCTACGGAAGAGACTGAAGGCATCAAATATTACGATATTGAGTAGGTGATTTGATATCAGCAGTCCAACCCAGGTTGAGATGATTCATCTAACAATGAAGACATGTGTCTCATTACTAGCAGTAAAGCCTCCTCAATGAAGTAGCCATTGGTACAGGAAACCCTATCTAAGAATTTAAGTGAGTGATGCTTCAACAACTGCCAGAAGAATAAGCCAACATGTTGGAAAGTTAGTGATCTCTAAGTCAAGACTTTGTTCAATATATTGATGGCAGACAAACCCAACAATGCTTAACTCATTTGAAATGTCTATTTATCATATGATGAAATACAAGGAAATAGGACGAAAGAGATCTGAATAACTTATTAACAGGACTAGGCAAATGAAAGCATGCAATGAAATGCTTTATTCAACATTAATAAAAGGGCAGTTCCTCCAACAAAAGAGGCTCTAAAGAAAACATAAACCGACTTACTTTTGAGGCATCAAGAACCATCAACACAATGTCTGATGACTTGGCAACAGCAATAACCTGGAAACAAAGAAAACCAAAGTCAAATTTCATTTTACCCAACTACACATGGCATGTCATTTTGCAGCTCAAGAAATCTACAAAAGGTGCAAACAGAGGTCAAAACTTCAAATCAACAGCCTTTAGCTCCAATGATGGTTAGTTTGCTCCAAAAGATGTAAAAAAATCAATGACCCAAATAAACAGAATTTGTTTTAATTATCAATCTCATATATATAGTGGTCCAAGCAATTCTAATCAAGCATTGTTGTGCTGAGCAGCACAGAACAACACGAGTCAAAAGGTATTATTGGCACATGTCAAGTTGACTGTGTAGGAAGTGGCCAGACCAATTCTTAGCACATGCTACTGATCATAGGGGCATTGTGACCAGCATCATATTGTATCATACCCTGACAAAATGGTCTTCGCTTTTATGACAACAATTCTTGATTATAATAAGAATACGCTTTAGGACATCTCCTTTTGTAGGTTTACAGCAAATTTTAGGTCTAAAAGATTCAACAACACTATACGATTCATATTCAAAAATTAATTCCATGCCAACAAAAAGGACACGGTAATAAGTCAGAGAACAAACAAGCTGCATAACAGTATGAAATGTAGCCTATCATTCCCCATAGTCCATCATGTAACAAAATGCAACTTTGATACAAGTGCAAATAATCTTATCCTGATGAAACAGTCTATAAAGGAAAAAAAATTCTCCTGGGTTCATAAGTACGGAAACCATACAAATGCAGGAATAAGTTCAGTTTGACAGATAACATAACAATAAGTGGCAATTTAATCTATAGTGAGTAACTACACCTGCCTACCACGCCCCTTTCCTTCTGAAGCACCTTCAATGATTCCTGGAAGATCTAGAAGTTGGATTTTGGCATCATTATAGTTGATAATTCCTGGTATGCAAGTAAGGGTTGTGAACTCATAGGATGCAGCTTCTGAATGTGTTCCAGTCAACAAAGTTAGAAGTGTAGACTTCCCCACACTGCCACATAGAAATAATAAATAAGCTACTTGTAGTAAAAGACCTAAACACATTGAATCATGGTTTGCCGTACCGAACAGTACCGCCCGGTACGGGCGGTACGTACCGGTCCGACAGACTTTCGGTACGCGGACCGCCTCTTACCGTTCCGGTACTGTAGCAGTGTAGTACTGCTACAGTGCTCGGCACACCCGGGTGTACCGCTCGGTACACCTCGGTATACCGGTCGGTACACCCGTACCGTACCGTACCGAGCGCGGGTCGAAACGCCGGTACGGTACGGTACGGCGAACCTTGCATTGAATATAATAACAATCAAGAATTTATATCTCAATCCTGGAATCTATAGGTCACTTATAAAATCAGCACCAACCATACTAGACAGCATAGCATCTGGTAACAATCAAGGGAAAAAACCAAAATAATAAAAATACAAGCAAAACAGGATAAAATCTTAGAGGAAGAGAGCACTTTCTCTTGTCTCCAGTTGGCGGTGCTATCTAGGGTTTTTAAAAGATGCACCACTAAGACCTTGCCCCCTCATCTCTTCTCTTCTTCTATTGTCCTCTTCTTCCTTCACTGTCTTTGATAGAGATATAATAGAGGAGGCCTCACGAGCTACAAGTCGTGACATTTATTACAAACCAAAACCATCAAGAATGACTTTAGGGTGTTTGGGCCCAAGCCAAAGTATAAAAACAATGTTATTTAATGAGATTAGAGGGAATTTATCGGTTTGCATCTGCAAACAGATCGGTATGTATACTAACATTTATACCATGAATTAAAGTTTCTTCCCAACAAGTTATGACTGAAATTACCAGGAAGATCAAGATTTTTAACATGGCCACAAGTGCAACTAAAAAATCACTTTTCCTTGAGTACATTTTGTACGACGATACAAGTGGGAGGCAGCGGCAGAGAGAAGAGGTGGGGAGGAAGCAACGGAGAAGAAGAGGGGAGGAGTTGGCAGTGCCGGAGGATGATGAGGACACCAGAGGCAACGGAGGAGGCAACAATAGTGGTGACAAAGAAGTGAAGTTAATGGCTGCTCACCTAAGCATTAAAGACCCAAGCACCTCAAGATAAACCAGGCGAAGCACCTAGGTCTTAGCAATGGATAATCTATATCTTGGTTCAAGCCACTTGGTCTGATCAAATCAAACCCTAAACCTCACCACCACCCCAACAACCCCTTGATGTGCGACCCTTCTTTGCAGGAAACCTAAGCATCCCACCGACCTATGAACAACATTCGTGCACAAGACAACCCCCCTCTTCAAAAATGTCTCCCTTCTCACAGACAGCAGTATCTCCCCCTCTTCTTGCTCGCTCTCCCTTGCAGTAGTGGTGCTGGCTGGCTTCTCTATATCCCTCTGACACTTTCCTCTCTCTCTCTCTGTCTCTCTCTCTCTCTCTCTCTCTCTCTCTCTCTCTCTCTCTCTCCCTCTCTCCTGATGGTGCGGCCCCCACTCCCACCGCTCTTCTTTTTTCTCCCAACTTTCGCGAGACACCTCCGACTCTTGCTCTCCCTCTTCTCTCGACTCAAAATCTTCTGACAGCCACCACCCTACCCCCTCATTCTCCCTCTTCTATTGTTGTTAGGACTTAGGACCCCACTAACCTCCTTTGGTGCTCTTGTTCATTAATTATTGTTAATAAAAGTTAACACTTGTTAATAACTGAATGTGTTAACTATTGAATTTGTCACTCCTAGTATTTTGGATTATTACTATAGTTTTAGGGACCTGAATTATGACAACTGTAGGTAGTAGCTTAGATGAATCATCTGCAAGAAACTTAAAATACATTCTGTATCAAGATTCATAATTTCATACCATACTAGAGTATCGAGTTCAGCTCGGTACAGTACGGTACGAGTATACAAAGCGGTACGTTCAAGCGTACGGTATTAGGCTATTGATAGAGCCAAAGAAAAAAATCTAAAAATCTTTTGGTAGGAAAGAGAAAGCATAAGGACATCTTTACAATTTACAATCATAAAATATCAGCTTCATCATCCATTACATATAGCGAGGCACAATTTGAACCCAAAATTCTTTTATAAGAACTCTATAGAAGTTATATTTGGGTTATTATAGTACATTGCAAGAAACAAATGAACTACCTTTATATAAGAATACCAAGGGCCATTTTAGAATTTCTATGAAAATTTGATCAAAGGCTACTAAATCTCAAGGTATTTGTTAATTTATATAATTTAATAATATATATGAATTCATTAGCCCTTATTTTGTTTACCTTGGGCTTTTTGCTAATAGCTTCTTCTTCGCTTCCATCATATCCTCTTTTTGTCATTAGTAGTTATCACCTCGATATCATCCTTCTCTCTAACATTGTCACCGAGGTTGGTCTAGGGAGGTGTATCCACTAATTATATGATGATTATAGTCTGTATGCACTTTTGGATACACCTTTGTTAATATGTATTGTTTCTTCCATGCATATTCTGAGAGCAAAAGTCCATATTTTCAATGTATGTATTGGCATATCCAAATATAACTCGACACAGCAAACTAGTCCGATATTGTTGTCACTCAGGTACTTAGGCAAAGCAACAACAATGAGTTTTACATGCATGGTTCAGTTAAAATTGTTTCTCACAATAAGAAAATCAAAAGAAAAATAGAAGTTACAGGAGATAGAAAAAACCTCGGGAAACCGATCAGTGCAACACGACCATGACCAAACTTTGTAACTTCAAAACCCTCTCCAGCTCCACTAGAACCCTATTTGTAATACAGTTGAGGCTATAAAAATCCATAAAATGACAATAAGAAGAAAAAACATTTAGACTACAATATCATGAACCACATATAGCAAAACCAGAAGCAAGCTTGTGGCCACCTTCCTAAAGCGCAGTTTCACTACATTACAACATTCCCAAAGCATTTATCACAAATAGATCCTAACAGAATAAGAGATATGTAAGAGATATTAACTGATTGAACAAGTTGTATTGTCCCAACTTGTTTGGGGTCAATTTCATGGATCTTATTCCCACCATGTTTATAAGAATAAAGAAAATTATTGGTCATCAACAGATTAACATGTCCCTCCTTTTTTAAGGTTTGGGTCCACAGTCGAAAATATTTAACAATAAGCATGCACAGGCGGAGTTTGTCAAGTTAGTTGCTTCAAAAAATAGTGACATTATGATTTAACAAAAAATCACTTTCCCTATTTGCCAACAAAGAGGAAAAACAAGCAAGCGCACAACTATTGCTAGGTACTACAACAATGAGCTCTCTTTAGAATGGGATTATCGGTTATATAGGCTTCTTCAGTAATTTGTAATTTTCTACTGAAAGAGTTCGTGCAGAATGGGAAAGTTCAGGACTGATTTCGCGCAACTTCTTCTCGCAAAAGGAAAAATAACTTATTACTAAGTTACGCACAGCTAAAAGAACCACCATTGTGCAGATATAAGTCAAGGTATTTTTTGCACAAGTCCCAAGGGTTATAGACCATCAGGCAGCCACCTATCACATGTTACAAAAAGAAACCAAGTCCTCTCTCATGACATCCTAATAATATCATCCATGTCATTTATATAACTCGGTGATTTAAAAAACGCTATGCACCTAAAGGCACCAAGGTCCCAAAATGCCCGAGGCACTAGGCGCTCACCCAAGCGAAGCGAGGTTCTCTGAAAAATTAAAATATAAAAAATAATATAATTGATAAATATGATTATATAAATAAAAATATGACATTAAATTAAAAAGACCTAAAGTACCAAGTCGCATTATCCATCTTCTAAAAACAAAAATGTCAAAAGACTCAAAACAATAAAGTTTACATCAAATTCAATCATCATCATAACCAACATCATCATTTTTAAACATTTCATCATTTTTCTTTTCCTCTCGTCCATCTTTATCAAAATATGTTTCTTCCTCTTCATCTTCCTCTTCAAGAATGGCAAGCGATGAATTTGAGGCTTTTGCACTCATTTTGCTTTCATCATATGTCTATATCTGTAATTCTCTAACAACTGAGACTCTTGCCACATCTCTCCATGTCAAGCTGTCATCTTCAAATACAAGCTCATTTTCGGCATCTTACAAGTTCGCACTCATTTACCCCACTAACCACTCATTTGAGTCATAAATGTCTTATAATAAAATTGGATCAATATTATTTCACAAATCATAATGAAACTTCAGTGCTTGATTATACTTTATATAAACTAGATCATGTAATCGTTGATGTTCTAACTAATTTCTTCTCTTTGTGTAAATTTATCATATCACATAATTTAAAAATATATTAATGCATCTATCTAAAAAAGAATAGATTAATTGAAATAAAAATATTTTATGATCTTTACATGCTCAAAGGCACTCGAATTTCGCTCACAACCCATAGCACTACAAGTCAAACTAAGAATTTCGATAACTAATTAGTACAAGTTCAAGATAGAATTTCCAAATAGACTCCATCATTTAGTTGCAAATTTTACTTTATTATTAACAATAACATACTATAAATGAAATTAATTACATAAATTTATAAATACTTAGGGATGTAGTTGTCCTAGATCGAACTACCATTGAAATTTCAAAAAGATCATCAGTATTCTTATATAAAGATAATTCACGTATGATCTTATCCTACACCTCAAGGCTTAAAACTAATTTAACAATACGCTTATATAACCAATTTACAACTTCTGCATCAAACTCAATGGAAGTATTCTTATAAAAGAATTCTGGGTTAAAATAATATTCTGCTGCATGTAATAGACAATGAAGTTGACAATTTCATCTTTCATCAATGATTGCAAATATGTTCTTATACTTTTCTTTAATTCCATCAAAAGACTTTTAAGTTGTCTCTTTTGTTCTATCCATAACCTCATAAATGTATCTCATTGTAGGCTTCTTTTTATTATCTGTCAACCAAAGGACTCGAACAAGAGGATCGATTACCTTTAATGTATAAACTATAAAATTTCAAAATGATAGCATTAAGATAATATCATCGGCCCTCTTGCATTTCGCTTCTTTTGCTCATTTGCTTATCACTCATTTCTCCAAGGTCAACATGTTTCTCATGTTATATTTTTTACGTTACACGCTTTGTAATATCAAAAAAGAAGTAACAAATTGGGTGACACCATATCTCACCAATTCTTTGTTGCCTATGAATTTTCTTATCATATTCAAAGCCCCAATATAATTATAAAGAAATCCAACAATAAAGATTGTCATTTCTAAAGCCTTCTTGAAGTCAAAAATATTTCCAACATCCTCTAACATTAAATCAATGTAATGTGCCACACAGGGAGTCCAATATATATGATCTTTTTGCTTCAAGTAATTTACCTAAAACAAAAGATAACAAAATTGATAAGACTTAGGAGTCATAAAATTCTTCTATTTAAATTGGAGACATAGAGTAATTAAAAGATAAAAAAATTAAAAAGATAAATCTAACTAGCTAACACATAATTGTTTCTATTGTCGGTTATAACTTGGATGATGTTTTGTTCACCAATTTCTTCCACAAACTTGTCAAGCAACTTATATCTTTTATCTAAATTTCATAAAAGATGATGCATTTATGGACTTCACAAATAAAAGATGACCATAAAATTAATTATACTCCTATTTCTCCTATTGACCCAAGCATGATTGCTTTACCCATGGTTTTTTGTGACCCTTTAATAAATCATTTATATAATCTAACTTTTTTTTCAATAATGGAACTGGCAACTCATAATAACTTAGAGGTTTTAATCCCTTTCCATATCTTCCAATTGCTTCAAGCGTCTCTTTAAAACTATCCAAACGATAAGTATTAAGAGAAAGGCTAGTCTAATAGAAGAAGTGAGCAATGTGTTAAATCGTTCTTTCCTTTATTTCCTTATCACAAGCATCACTTATATTTGTTTGTCTTAATTTTGCTCCTACTTAACCTTGTTGCTTCTGTGATCCTTGATACATATATAAGTCCATTAGTCTCTTTTTACCCTTCTTAATAACTATGGTTTCTTTTCCTTTTCTGTCATATACTTTTTTCTCACTTACATTGACACTTTTTGAATAATCTTCTTCATCATCACTAATATGCTTAGAAGTATCCACGAGTAAAATCTCATAAGATGCATTCCTTTGCATTTTTTTCAATCATATAAGCCAACTCTTTTTTTACATCAAGTGAATACTTCTTACATGCTGATACATTCTTGTAGTTCCCTGCTTGTTTGCATGAAAAATATCACCCCTAGTAATCTTATCGCAGAAGATGCAAGTAACTGCATTAGAATCTTTAGAATCCTTTAGATAATTATATTTCCATACAGAATCCTTAAATTTTTTTATGAATCTTTTGAATTGCTTTGTACACTTGTCATTAATCATGAAACCTTAATAATAATTTTAAATAATTATATATTAACAGTGCTAAAATCTAAATGGGGACTATTATATGATAATTGTAGGTAATAACAAGGTCTTCAATTTCGAATAATACCGCCCGTACCGGGCGATACGTACCAATCCATCAACAGACCGATGTTACCGAACAGTATATATATATTTATTTATTTATTTATTTATAAAAGGCGACATCGTATCGCCTCGGCGACGTCGCCTTTCCCTCCTCCCATGCGGGGCGACGTCGCTTTTATAAATAAATAAATATATATATATATAAATATATATATATATATATTTATATTTATATATACCGAACGATATACCGCTCGGTATACAGTACTGTACCATACCGAACGAATATCGAAACTCCGGTACAATACGATATTTCAATCCTTGATTAATAATCTGTTGTTAACAGTATTTAATCTACTATTAACAGTAGTTAGAGGAGAGAAAAAAGTGACCGATGGTGGGAAAGTGGGGAAGGAGAGGGCGACAGTGACAGAGGAACTTTCATACAACAACGATAGCAGTGGCAAAAGTTGCAGACGACAACAACAACGGCGGAGGAACCTTCGGACGACAATAGTGATGGCGAAAGCTTTAGACGACGGCATCGACGATGGCGAAAGCTACAGACAACAACGTCATGGGCGAAGGAAGCTTCAGACGTGTTCGTCAGAGGCAAAGGAAGCTACGGTCCTCTCCCTCGACAGTGGAAGGAGCTACATACGGAAGCAACAACGACGAAGGAAGCATCGATCCTATGCATCAGCAGTAGAGGTAGTGGTAGAGGAAGTGTCAATGACGAAGGCAACGGCCGCGCTAGGGTTTATGGCTCGGGGTCACGTCGAGGGAGGGTGTTTAGTTTAGTAACATATAGCTTAGTTGTTTCAATTGAACCAACTAAGCCACTGTTCAATGGAACCAATGATAGTCTAGTTCAGTTGCTTCGTTTCAACCAGGCGCTCGCTAGAGGCGCCCGGTGCCCAGGTTCAAGCGAGCACCCAGACGGCACTTCATTGAAGCGCGCCGATTGGTCAATCTTTAAGGCACTCAAGCCTCGCCTTGCCTCACCCAAGCGCCAAGGCAAGCACCGGGGCACCTATTTAAACCACTGACATAACTAAAACATAAAACTCCATCCAGTGGTAGTTATCTTACTTTAGCTACATGGACCCTCCAATATATATATATGTATATATATATATATATGTATATATATATATATGTATATGTATATATATATATGTATATATGTATATGTATATATATATATATACATATACATATATACATATATATATATATATACATATATATTTATATATATATATATACATATATATATATATATATATATATATATATATATAACAGCAACTCAATCAAATTAGCCTAGGCCTAAAGTTGACCCAACAAGATCCCTTTGTGAGCTTTGACTATTTTTCCCAAAAGTTAGGCTTGGCTTACAAAACCAAACTGAACATATGGTCGGCTAAGTGAACATAAGGTCCATTGTATGTCAAATTCACCTAAGTGAACATTGCACTAGCCTATGCAGAGAAATCATGAATCAACAATGCTCAAATTTTACATGCATATACAAATTACATGTAGATAGGAGGGATGAGAAAACATACAAACCTTGGGAGGCTCTAAAAGTTGGGTTCTTAATTTTGCTAGCTTTGCCTTTAGCTGCCCAAGGTGGTACTCTATATGAGAAAGAAAAAGAGATTAACAAGTACATGCAAAACTTATAGCATTCATATTTACTACAACAAAGAACTATCATGATTTAAACAAATAGTGAAACTGATAGCATTCGTGTTTACTTTAGTACAAGTTGAATATGTATGGTGGAAAAATCTATGGGTATTTACATGCAACAAGAAAGAAAAGAACCTGTAGCCTTATTCTTTTGAGTCCTGGCCATCTCAGCCTCGATCTCCTTGATTCTCTCAAGGATACCCATGTTTATTAGATATAAAACAAACCTGCCAAAAAAGGAAATGCCACAGATACATCACCAAATGTCACATAACAATTTGGCAATAGCATGGCGATGCAAAGCAAGATAATCATTAGAGAGAAAATGATATGAGTGTAAACAAATAAGCTGATCTTCAGAAACCAAAAGTAAGTACTGGTTCAGATACAAAAATCAAGTTATCCAAAAGCACTTCTAAAAAGACCACCGGAGAGAATCATTGGATATTTACTACAGAAGTCACGGTATATTTAGAAAATGAAAGTCTCATAATTTGTGATTTATGTGCTAATAAATGTCAAATAATCACATGTAAGTCATGTGTGATGGAGAAAAGTAAATCAAATTGCAAAAAATGCAAAAGAAAAGGAAAGGTTCAGACTAGTTATAAAGTTACAAGAATCAAATAAATTGAGAAAAGGCATACAACTTGTATAATAGAACAAATACCATTTGCATCAAAAATTTTACTTTCATCTTTACTTACCTCTGTAACAAATGCAGATAATGACACTGATATAAAAGCTTTTATTAGCAAGGGCAGATAACATTGTGGATTATTATGCAGACATAACAGGAGTCAAGGATATTGCTATGTTAAAGCATAAGCATTTACTATAACAAAGAACTATCAGGTGTTGAAAAAAAATTGAATATGCAGCATGATATGAGAAACTACTACTTTGGATGCAAAATTAAAAAGCAAATCCCACTTAAACTAAAGAATTCTGGCATCTGGAGCATATTAATCCAATTGTAATCATATATAACAAGGCAGCAACTAACAATGGAACATCAGACAAACTGGTCATCCGATTCCTCACTACAACCATCATCAGAAGTTGGCCCGACCCTACTACTAAAATCATATAAAAACATAGACCACCTTGTCGCAACAGGAACACATCACATGCCTTCACCTCTTGCTTCCTTCCTGTAATTATATGTACTTACTGTTCCCATCATATATGCTAAAGTACTAGAGAATACTATCAGCCCTAAATGCAATGTCTTTATTAGTTCTGTGACATATTTCTATATCAATTAGTGTTATATGCTAGATGTTAACCAAATCAAGAAAAACAGATTTCTATGAAACTGCACGCCACTTCATTAAGGTAGCTCCTAGTTCCTATTATACTCGTACCATCGTTTAGGAAGCATCTCTGTGTTAAATCGACACTCCTAAATTCATGAAACGTCTATATATAACAGAAAACATAATCTTCAACGATCGCCGAAAGGAAGCCCTCGACTCGACCGACCGTTTATTCATGGATCCGCAAGATCAAAGGAAGCATCGCCAATGCGACGAGCCTTCCCCACTAATCATTGTTTGTTGTCACATATCACAATCCAAAGATCGACGAGTTCTGGATATCTTTAGTCCGTGTTATGAGGTGAACTAAAACACAATAATTTTGAGGAGAAAATCTAGCAGAAAAACTAGATTCGAATCGAGAAAGGGATTACAAGATAGCACACAGAGAAAAGATCAACGGCGGAAAGAAGATGACAAAAGGAAGAAAACGAACCCTAGGAGAAGAAGAGATCAGCGGCGGTGGTGATCGAAGAAACGAGGGATGAACGATTAACCGCAGTGCCGCCCACCAATGACGAGTTCGCGGGTGGGGATCGTGGAAGGGGAGGGTTTAAAGGGAGTTCACGGATCCAATGGTACCCCTAAGTCCGCAGTGCTTTCCGCCCGATTCCGTGTCACCTGCATAATCTACCCTTACGACAATAGATTATAACTGTGGGATCCACTGCAACAAACGAATAGTAGTACGAAAACAAGTAAGAAGTGTCTGTGGGTGGTTTGTCTCCGGTTCGTGTAAGGTTTCCCATATCATACGGCAATCAGAGACAAACCAGAAGAACTTTAATAACCAAGATAACGCGGTAATTTATAGTTAAGTGAAAAGTAAATAACGAGATAATTTTGGACAGTCCGAGAATAACACAGAAAAGAATTATGGATTATTCAGGGAGAATTACGGAGGATTTAGATATTGTACACAGTGACGTGATCCTTGTATCCCAATTATTCTCTTGTAATTGTTGCTAGGGTTTTGGCAGGAGATTGAAATTTATATATTCATTATTCTTATAGTATATTATCTCTAGTTTATCTCGTGATTTTTACCCTTCACATTGAAGATATTTTCCACATATATCTTGGTATTATATTTGATTGTGATTCCATTTAATTCCGCTGCGTGTTATAGTCTGCTAGTATTTATTCATATACAAAAGTTTATTTCACTTTATACCCCATAAACTAGTATGAAAGCAGGATTGTGATGATTTAATTTTTATATTTGACCATAGAGGTCAGTAATATTTCTCGCATGATTAGTTTAAATAGAAATAATTAGATGATATCGAAACCAAGAATGGAAGATCTTTTGTATTACAAAGATTTGTATGAACCTTTGTAGAGGATAATACAAAACCCACAACTATGACATATGATAAGTGGAAGACGTTAGATCAAAAAATAGTTGGGTTTATTCGATAGTAGCTTGATAATAGTATCTTTCACCATGTTTCTACTAAAAGTTCTGCATATTCTCTTTGGAAAAAATTGGAAGGTCTCTATGAAAGAAAAACAGTTGGTAACAAAGCTTTTTTTATCAGAAAACATGTGAACCTAAAATATAGAGAGGGTGCTTCTATTGCTAAGCATTTGAATGAAATGTAGAGTATTACTAACCGGTTATCCTCTATGAAAATATCTCTTGATGATGAGTTGCAGGCATTGTTACTTCCCAATTCATTACTAGAAAGTTGGGAGACACTAGTGGTTTCCCTCAGTAATTCTGCGCTAGATAGTGTTGTCACTATGAGTCAAATAACAAGAAGTTTATTGAATGAGTCAAAGTGGTGATTATTTGATTTTGTCTCTTTCTTTCTGATGATATTTTTTCTTGTGTGTGTTAGGATCTTGAGTGAGTGATTGACACAGGTGCTTCTTATCATGCTACACCACAGAGGAAATTTTTTGCTACCTATAGGTCTGAAAATTTTAGTGTTGTCAAGATGGCAACTATGACACGGCAGACATCATGGGTGATATCTATTTAAAGACCAACCACAAGTTTGTGCTTAAAGATATAAGGCATGTGGTTGACTTGAGATTGAATTTAATTTCAATTGGAAGACTAGATAATGAAAACTATAATAGTAGATTTCACAAAGGGCAATGGAAGCTCGGTAAGGGTTCTCTTATTATAGCTAGTGGAAAGAAATGTCACACTTATACAGGTTGCAGGCTAAAGCTTATGGTGAGCAGTTAAATGCTACAAAGAAAGACTTTAGCATGGAGTTGTGGCATTGGCAATTGGGACACATGAGAGAGAAGGGGTTGCAAGCTCTTTCCAAGATAGAGGTATTGCCAGACCTCAAAGGTACACATTTGAACCCTTGTATTGATTATTTGGCTAGTAAACAACAAGAGTTTCATTTGCTAGTCCTGCTTTGTCTAAAAAAATGCATGCCTCAGACCATGTTTATACAGATTATATGGTCCTTTGAGGATAAAAACTCCTTATGGATTTGTTGATATTCCTGGTATAAGTGGTGCACTTTATTTTATCACTTTTATAGATGATTTTTTCAGGAAAGTTTGGGCCTATGCTTTGAAGACCAAAGATCAGGTGATTAATGTTTTCAAAGAGTTTGATGCTAGGGTTGAAAGGGAGACAGAAAGGCAATTGAAATGCATAAGATCATATAACGGTGGTGAGTACATAGGATTATTTAATGATTATTGCAGGTCACATGAGATCCAACATGAGATGATAGTTCCTGGTACACCTCACCATAATGCAAATTACAGAGAGGATGAACAACACCATCATAGAAAAGATCAGATATATGCTTTCACGGGCTAAGCTACCCAAAAGGTTTTGGGATGAGGCTTTAAGGACTGCAATTAATATGATCAACTTGTCACCATTCACAGCCCTAAATGGTAATGTTATAGAGTATGTATGGTCAGGGAAAAATGTTTCCTACAGGCATTTGAGAGTGTTTGGTTGTCGTGCATTTGCACATGTTCCAGACAATGAGAGGTCCAAGCTGGATGGTAAGACTAAAGAATATATTTTTTATGGTTACTCACATGATCAGTTTGGTTACAGGCGTTGGGATCTAGAAAAGCATAAGGTGTTCAGAAGTAGAGATATAGTCTTCTTTGAGGATCAAACCTTTGAAGATTTGAAGAAGAAGACATCGGCCAAGACTTATGCAGAAGGATTAGCAGATTGTGACTCAATTACTCCTCTAGTATATTAGGGTGATGGGGTAGATGTGTTAGGATCAGGGTCGGCACTAAGAGGGGGGGTGAATTAGTACAACGGATAAAAACGTCATTTTTCGAAAAAAAAAAAACCTTTCATACGATAAAATCCGAACTCGGAAATGCTTAACTTAAAACACGTGTTCGCAAATGTATTGAAGGCAGTAAGCTATTAAAGAGGTTTGTAGTAAAGATAAATTGCACAAAGGAAATGCATACCAGAGTTTTAGAATGGTTCAGTCAACATGACCTACATCCACTTTCGGCTTCCTCCTTCGACGAGGTCACCGGCGTCCACTAGAGGCCTTCCTTCAATAGGCGAAGGCCAATCACCTTTTACACTCGTCTTCTCCTTTTACTGGGTTTAGGAGATAACCCTTACAAGCACTCACACTCCTCTCTAAACAGAATTCTAAGTTTAAGAGATGGAGGAGGGAATTTCTAAAGATTGCAACAACGTTTTCTCTCTTTTAATCTCTCTGTGCTTGTATGTTTTAACCAGGGATGAGAGGGGTATTTATAGGCTTCAAGTTGATTCAAACTTGGAGCCTAAAACTTTCTCATCCCGGGTTCCCCGGGCACGGGCGGTACCACCGCCCAGGTCTGGTGGTACCACTGGTTGGCACCCTACCAAGGGTAGTACAACCGCCTAAACTAGCGGTACCACCACTTGACATAGTCTCGAAGACTGTGCCACAATGATGAGACTTCTTGGGTCACTATTTGGGCATCTTGTTGGGTCCAACATAGTTCTTATATGGGCCTACTGGCCCCTAATTGGGTTAGCCCAAATTCAAGCCCAATTACATGCTAACTACGAAATCCTAAGACATTTGCTAAGCTAAACAAGTCCCTATGTCTATTCTTCTAGCGAACTTCCAACGATCTCTCGGCAATGTTCCGACAGACTCCCGGCAAGCTCCTGGACTTCATGACGATCTTCTTGGCGAGTTCCAATGAGCTTCTCTAGCAAGCTCCGAGACTTCTCGACTAGTTCCTCCAGAACTTCCGACAAACGTTTGGACTTCCGATGAACTCTCGAACTCCCAACATGATCTTGATCTTGACTTCGGGAATTCATTTTGCTTCATGTCTTACTTTTATCACAGTTAATCCTGCATATATAAAATATACTTCGATCTAGACAATTAATACTAAGCATTAATCAAGTTGTCATGCATGTTATTGGTCCCTCAACGTTTCGTCTGATTCTTCGTGCATCGTCCTCTCCTGCGGCTCATTGCCCAATCAGCCAGTTGACTCCACAACTTCAATATCCTTGGCGCAATGTCTGCTCTTCTTGGCCCGAAGCCTTGTGTCGATATGTCGACTGATCCACCGGCCCGACGTCCAATCTTCTGACATGTTCCTCCGGCCCAATATGATTTTTCCTACTTTAATTATCTCATCTCGATCGAAGCATCCTACGTCACTCAAAACACAGATTAAAACATAAACATATATCAATTGGTTTCATTATCAAAATACAAGATTCAACAAGATGTGCAGGAAAATGGTGTAGAGCATGATGTTGATCTACCTGCAGGACATGTTGAGCAAGAAGAAGTTGGAGAGCAACTTCCCGTAGAACCTCAGTTGAGAAGATCTTTTAGATAACATTAACCTTCCAAAAGATAGTCTACATATGAGTATGTGATGCTTACTGATGCAGGTGAATTAGAGAGTTACCAGGAAGCAATTGAAAGTGAGCAGAAAGAGAAGTGGTTAGTTGCCATGCAGGAAGAGATGGATGCTCTTCAGAAAAACCACACTTATGATTTGGTACTACTACCAAATGAAATGAAGGTCTTGAAGAATAAGTGTGTTTTTAGGTTGAAGACTCAAGAATATTGTTTTCAACCAAAGTACAAAGCTAGATTGGTTGTAAACAGATTTAGTTGAAAGAAAGGTATTGACTTTGAAGAGATATTTTCTCCTATTGTTAAAATGTCTTCTATTCGTGTTGCTTTTAGTATTGCTGCTAGCCAGGACTTGGAGGTTGAGTTGTTAGATATAAAGATAACTTTTCTTCATGGTGATTTGGAGGATGAAATTTATATAGAGCAACTAGAAGGCTTCAAAGTTAAAGATAAATAGAACTTTGTCTATAAGTTAAATAAGAGTTTGTATGGGCTAAAGCAAGCTCCAAGACAGTGATACAAAAAGTTTGATTCATTTATGACAAAAAATGGATATAAAAGTGACTTCAGATTATTGTGTGTACATCAAATGGTTTGATGAGAATTTTATTATTCTCTTACTTTATGTTGATGACATGCTTATTCTTGGGAAAGATATGTCTATAATTGACAGGTTAAAGAAAGAACTGAGTAAGTCTTTTGCAATGAAGGACATGGGGCCAGCAAAGCAAATACTAGCTATGCAGATTTTTCATGATAGGAAAAATAAGAAGATTTGGTTGTCATAGGAGAAATATATCGAGAAGGTATTGGAAAGATTCAGTATAAGCAATGCAAAACCAGTTGGTTCTCCACTTGCAAGTCACTTCAAGTTGTGCTCAGAACAGAGTCCATCAAGTGATGAGGAAAAGGAGAAACTACAAAAGGTTCCTTATGCTTCAGCAATCGGAAGTTTAATGTATCCAATGGTATGTACAAGGCCGGACATCGCATATACAGTTAGTGTTACTAGCAGATTTCTTGCAAATCTAGGCAAAGAGCACTGGACAACAATGATGTGGATTTTTAGATATCTCAGAGGGAGCTCTAAGATTTGTTTAAGCTTTGGAGGTGGATTATCTGTGTTGACAGGTTACACAGATGTAGATATAGCAAGAGATATATATACGAGGAAGTCCACATCAGGTTATGTTCTTACTTTTGTAGGGGGAGCTGTATCATCACAATCCAGATTGTAAAGATGCATTACTCTCTCCACCACAGAGGCAGAATATATTGTTACTACATATGTTTGCAAAGAAATATTATGGATGAAAGAATTCTTACAAGAATTAGGGCTGAAACAGAAAAATTATGTGGTGTATTGTGACAACCAGAGTGACATCCATTTGTGTAAGAACCCAATGTTTCATTCCAAGTCAAAGCATATAGATGTCAGATACCATTGGATTCGAAATGTATTTGACGAGAAGCAGTTGCAGCTTCAGAAAATTCAAACAAATGACAACGGAGCAGACATGTTGACAAAGATCTTACCAAAAGAAAGAAAATATGCTGACAGCTGGTCAGTATGGCTTCACATTGAGTTAACAAAGATCTTACCAAAAGAAAGATAGAAAATATTCTGACAGCTGGTCAGTATGGCTTCACATTGAGGAGTCATGGGACAGCCTCCCTTATTGCTGAAGGGAGAGGTTGTTGGGCTGACAACCCATATTCAGCCCAAGGTGGGTTTTATCAGTCCACAGCTCACCCCCTCTTAATCTAACCCTAATTTATATTAGGGGGATGTGGTGGCTATAAAAAGAGACAGAAAAAGGAGGAGAACTAGGCAGAAAAAGAAGAGAAAAAAAGGGAAGAAGACAAGGACAACACAGAGAGACTGTTCTCAATCATTTAACAGTGTTTTCATCTCAAGTTAGCTCAGATCTATAATAGATTTTTACTATGATTACTTGGGGAGAATTATGGAGGATTTAAATATTGTGCATAGTGACGTGATCCTTGTATCCCATCCAAATTATTCTCTTGTGATTGTTGTTAGGGTTTTGAGCAAGATATTGAGATTTCTATATTCATTATTCTTATAGTGGATTATCTCTAGTTTGCCCCATGATTTTTACCCTTCATATTGAAAGAGTTTTTCACGTATATCTTGGTGTTATGTGATTGTGATTCCATTTAATTTTGCTTTGTGTTATAGCCCGCTAATATTTATTCATATATAAAAGTTTATTTCACTTTATATCCTATCACCGTTTAACTTTATATCCTATCACCGTTTACTTATGTTAGTATGGTAAAACAAGACAACGATAGTCATAATAGAGGTTGATGATATAGAGGTAAAATAGTATTTTGGCACTCTATAAGATAGAAGTGTTTTAAAAAATTTGCTCTAAAAATATAACATCAAAGTAAAAGATTAAGAGTTTAATAAATCTCATAGGCTCTAAACCAAACGCATCGCGGAATACGAAACACTTATTGCACAGTACGAGTAATTTTTTACATGGATTTGTGATCGATTTGAATTAAAAAGTAATTATTTAAGTAAATTTTAAATATAGATCAAATATTTCTAAAAATAAAAAAATAATATTAATACTTATACCAAGTATTTAAAGGTGATTTGTCTCGAAGGATCTCTGATTTTAGTTTTTATTTTGTGACAATCCGTTTTAGAAAATTATCTACGAGCTTCCTTTCATATGACTGATGGATAAAGCTTGTAGAGACTCGTTAATTATTCTAAGTTGCACTCATACGATGATGAATGTAACAAAGATGTCATTTTGATTAAACGCAAGTTTTGCGTGAATCATCATATATTATGATACTCATATTTCGACAAATTTATCTCATTCTATTCAATAGGTTTTCAATCGTATGAGTCATTACAATCGATCAAACAGATGGAAGACAAACGCAAACAAGTTCCTTGCTTTTGTATGAAAATTGGATTCAAAGTTATAAGGAAAAGAGAAATTAAGTGATTAAAAATTAAAAAAAAACTCATAAAAAAACCAAAGGAAGAAAATTGGATGAATTTATGAAAATAATAAATCTTTTTAGTTTTTCTCTAGAAATATATTATATTTTTAAAAATTTCAATATACTATCGTAGGATTTTTCAGCAATATAAAAAAAGCATTATAACATCATATAAAAATATTAAAATATAGTGTTTCAATAAATTTTATAAACATTTTGTGTTTTTATAAAATTTTATAAAAAAATTATAAACATTTTGTGTTTTTATAAACATTTTGAAATTTTATAAAAATTTCAATATACACAAAATGTTTATAAAATTACAATGTTTTTATACTATCTTAGGATTTTCAGCAATATAAAAAAAAAGCATTATAACATCATATAAAAATATTAAAATATAGTGTTTTTAATAAATTTTATAAACATTTTGTGTTTAGTGTTTATACACTATGTTATAGTATTTTCAAAAATATGTTATAATATTTTATTTTTAATATGACTAAAAATATTATAAATATAGTATACAAATATTATAACATAATATTTTTTTTCATTATATTATAATATTTTTTTAGTATTATTAAAAATATTATAATATATTATAAAAATATTATAACTATGCATTGACCCATATTTAAAAAATAGTATTATTTAAAGTTAAGTGCCCAAATATTCGTGCGGTGTCTTTATTGCTTTATAATTATGCAAAAGTATTTACAATAATTGTGGTTCTTATCGCTTCTATCTTGAGTCCAGGTCCACGTGCACTTCACGTGCAGCGGCCACGGAAGGAGGAGGGGGCCCAGAGAACGCCATCCCTCCCACTTCGCCGGTCGACCAGTCGGCGGGGTGAGACGGCAATCTCTTCATCTCTTCATTTAAAACAATAGGACATATCATCGAGCACGTCGCGGTGTTGCCTCCTTCCTCCGCTCTCGGGCCGTTGCCCACCGAAATGGCCGTCGCCCTGTCCCTCCCCTCACCCCCGTCCCCGGCACGTCGGCTCAGGCCGCTGCCGGCGCCGCAACGGGCCTCTCGGCAGAGACTCCGCTCAGCACTCATCGAGGCCCGGCCCGGCCCCGCGGCCAAGACTAAGGGCGGGGGCAGCGCAGGAAGAGGGCATTACGCCATGGAGCTCCCGGTGGAGACGCAGGCGCCCGCCGCTCCTCTCTCCATCATTTCCACAGATCGCACCGTTGACATGCAAGCTGAGGTGCGAGCCTTGGCACGCGCCGCCAATGCCACCGTCTATAGCCCCCAGGTCCTCGCAGCCAAATATGCCTCTCGGCCCCTCAAGGTAAGTCTCAATTCGAGGGTTTCTTCCCTCTGCCCCCGGCTTCTTGATGTTGGTAATGTTGGTGGTAGGTGCTGTTGAGGATGATGGAGATCATCACGGCGTTGGGCACCTTCGCGTTGAAGCTATCCGTGGACCAGCGGCGAGGGCAGCTCGACCAGCGGAAGCGGCAGAGGGCGGTGGAACTGACGAAAACCCTGACGCGATTGGGACCGACATTCGTGAAGATTGGGCAGGGCCTGTCCACCCGACCGGACATCTGCCCACCCGAATATCTGGAGGAGCTCGCCGAATTACAGGTCTCCTGCTCGGTCTAACCGATTGCCCCTTTGTTCTTGATAGTAATCGTTAATCAATTTCTCGGCTGGTTCGTTCTTCTTGTTGGAGCAGGATGCGCTCCCGACGTTTCCGAATGAGGAAGCATTTGCTTGCATCGAGAGGGAGCTAGGTATGCCTCTCGATTCCCTTTACTCGGCCATATCGGCAGAGCCGATTGCGGCTGCGAGTCTAGGCCAGGTCTACAAGGCTCAGCTTAAGTGCTCAGGCCAGGTTGTCGCCATTAAGGTGCAAAGGCCAGGGATTGAAGAAGCAATTGGGTTGGATTTTTATCTTCTGAGAGGTATAGGTTTTCTGATAAATAAGCACGTTGATTTCATCTCCACCAATGTCGTTGCTCTAATTGATGAGTTTGCCAAAAGGGTTTACCAGGAGCTTAATTATGTTCAGGTACATAACTCATGAGTCCATTACAATATGTATCCAGTCGATAAGAAACTCTATATGCCTCAATGTTTTACAGTAGTGTTTTATACAGGAAGGCCAGAATGCACGGAGATTTAAGAAGTTATATGCTGACAAGAAAGAAGTCCTTGTGCCAGATATATATTGGGATTACACTAGTGCAAAGGTGCTGACGATGGATTGGGTGAATGGGGTTAAGCTTAGTGAGCAAGAAGCCATCGAGAAGCAAGGTTTGAAGATGTTGGACTTGGTTAATGTTGGTGTCCAATGTAGCTTAAGGCAATTGCTTGAATATGGGTTCTTTCATGCTGACCCTCATCCTGGTAATCTCCTAGCAACACCAGAGGGAAAACTTGCTTTTATTGATTTTGGTATGATGAGCGAAACACCAGAGGAAGCAAGATCTGCTATTATTGGTCATGTAGTTCACATGGTTAATCGGGATTATGATGCCATGGCACGTGATTACTATGCATTGAATTTTCTAACATGTGATGTAGATGTATCTCCAATTGTCCCAGCTCTTAGGAATTTCTTTGATGATGCACTCAATTCAACCGTAAGTGAGCTCAACTTTAAGACCATTGTGGATGGTCTAGGAAATGTTTTATACCAATATCCCTTTAACGGTGAGTTTTATTTGTACCTAGCATTGGACTTCACTCATGATATTGCTCATCTATGTTTGAAAAACTCCAGAGAGCAGACTTGTGCATTTATGCTGATTTAGAATTGCAATATCTCTGCTAGCCATATATTTAAAATTACGTTAGATATACAACACATTGACATCTAGCAAGTTTGTTAACTTATAGTGTGCTTTACTTGCTCGCAGTTCCAGCGTATTATGCGCTAATATTGAGGTCACTCACAGTGCTAGAAGGTCTAGCCCTTTATGCTGATCCAAACTTTAAGGTGCTTGCTGCCTCATATCCATATTTTGCTAAAAGACTTCTTACTGATCCAAATCCATATCTTAGAGATGCTCTCATTGATCTATTGTTCAAAGATGGCAGATTCAGGCAAGCAACTGAATTGATTCAATTTGGTGCAATATATTATGATTGGTCATTGGACCTACTTGGAATTGTCACCTAGTCAGGATTAACTTGTGTGGTACCTCTACCTAGCATGCAGGTGGAATAGGCTTGAGAACCTTCTTGTTCAAGGACGAAAGGATAAAGATTTTACTACTAAAGAAGCTTTGCAACCTGTTTTGAAGCTATTACTGGGTCCTGATGGTGAAGAGTTACGAGTTCTTCTTGTGAAAGAGGCTGTTTGTGTCACTGAAGCTATTGTCTTGGGTACGATGATTGATGCATATAAATCCATACCTGACTTCATGAAGGGCCTGATCAATAATGGCAATACAAGTGGACCTTTTAAGCTTAGTGATGGCGAACAAGCACGGATGCTAGAGCTTCGAGATAGAGTATTAAGAATATGGAGCCTATTGAGATCGTCAGATGACTTTGATCCAAGCCTTTTGCAACCAATTTTGCAGGTACTGCCAATTACACTATCATTATTCCATTATCAGGTATGCACTAATCAAAATTACATGGTGGTCTAGATTTGCAGTTAAAATTGTGGACTTTGCTTCGTACACTATTATGTTAGATTGGAGACAACCCACAAATTTTTGATATTTGCAAATTTGCCTCTCCATTTTCTTTTTATAAATCTAACCTTCAAACCATGGTCAGTTATCAAAGTGATCAAATATGGCATCTCAATTTTGTGTGGTGATTGCCAAAAGGTTTTTTATCCTTAGAATCCACTGAATCTAAACCACTCTCCTTAAGTATGCTACCCAATCACTAGTGTACAAGCTGATTGCGAAAAAAATCTAGTCTATAAGTTTATATTGATAAGTATATTGTAAGCTTTTAGGAAATGAGTAGCTCTATTATGAGTAGCTCTATCATACCTACCAAAGTTACATATTATACCGATACACTCTTAGCAACAACTTCCCACTTCAATGGAGCTTCACATCAGTGCAGCTTTGATCAAGCTTTTTTAATGTTTTATAGGCATCTTCAAGTCCATATGTGAGTCATTGTTTGTTTCTCCTCACCCTACCCACCAACATCTTTCGTTTTTTTTGTCCTTTTGAGTTTGTGTCATTGACATGTTTGTTTGGTATGGCATTGGCATGATTCATGCTGCTAGTACAAATTTAGTTGGCTTCTGATCAAATATAGGGGCATGTCACAGCTAGTGACTTGAACTATGAAGTATTTTCCAGATCACTATTAAAGGAATTATCCGAAGTATTTTCTGAATTTAAGGAATTAAAAATATTCTTTATGACAATCACAATGGATTTCAATAAACTCTGTTTAGATAATATGTCTTTGTAGTCCAACCATAACCAATAAAGGCATTTAATCGAGGCAATAAAACCATAACCAAAACCCTATTAATAAAAGTGAGTACTAATTCTATGATCTTACAATTATAGCATGTGCCATAAAAATCAAAAGCCTTCCTTTCCTAACCATCAATAAGTTCTGTACTTGTTGATGTACTTCTGCATCTGGTCTGAGGTTCCTTCATCTAGTCTGAGGATATTGGATTTAGAAATGGGATACTTTTTTATTGATATTTCTTTTTTTCTAATATCTTAGTTATTGATGACCCATTTGTCTGATAAGCCAACAAATGAATTGCCTTGATGAGGGTTCATATGGTAGACATTCGTGTTTTGTCCTTATCCTAGTTAGACATCCACTAACGTAAGTTGGACAATTGGATGTTATGATTATACTGCTTGAGTTTGATCTGATCTTTTTTGTTGAAGTCCTTTCATGGCTTCTTTAGCCTTTTAAAAAGGTTCTCATATATGAATATCTAGATTTTTATTGTTCCAAATGCCGGTCTTCGTGTAGGCATCATATGCTGTATTTTCAATCATAAAACCAATGATTAGGCATCATCTGCTGTATTTTCAATCATAAAACCAACGATTAAGACATTACATAATTTGATGGAGTCTCAGCCATTGCTTTCTAAAACATGAGATTCATAAATGGCATGTCCGATAGAACAGGGTACAGCTTGTATATTAAGGTTTGGTGATGTAAAACAAGGTAGAGAAATAGAGAGAGAGAGAGAGTAAAAGAGGAGTGAGATTAAAGATTAAAGAGTAAAGAAAGAGAGGAATGTGATTAGAGATTAGAGAGCAGAGAAAGAGAGGGGTTAGATTAGTGATTAGAGAGGAGAGAAAGAGGTTGGATGCAATATCTTTTCATTTAAATCTGAAATATCTCATCCATTGACAAGCTCTATTATTTATAGGGATCTAGGAGTCTTAGTATAATTAATGAAGACAATGATTCTAAAAAGTAATATACTAGGGAACTTGTATGCCTTTTAAAAATTCAAAATATGACTTCTAGGAGACTTAAATAGCTTTAAAACAACTTATTCAAACCGAACTCATTGACACTTCTAATCATTTCCCTCAAATTGTCACCAAACCGAACTCGTTGACCCATTACTTGGATTTGTGGGTTTCTAGTAGGTTGTAAGAATTCATCATTAAGGTTAAAAACTTGGTCATTAGGAATTGTTGAAGCATGATTATGAACAAGTGTCCTATATGTGGATCTAGGATTTGTTTGAAGTAGAGCTTAAGGAGTAGGTCAAATTCCTTGATTAGAAGCTATAGATTATGGAGAATGGTCATGTTGCCTAATTGACTCATCAGCCTCCTTATTTATATGTCGTTTTTCAAGGCATTGGAGAGCGCTATTAGAACTTAGGTCATTTGATCAGATAACTAGTTCAACATTATGTGATGATCTACTAGTTTAGCCCTATGGGTATCTACCTCACTCTTTTAGTTTTGGGAATCATCATTTTTGGGTTGGTTTTCACATTGCTTGGTCATGATTCTAATGCTACTGACAAATTACTTTTTGGTAATGAGGTTGTTAATTGTTACACTGCACAAGATAGAAATACAATGATTCAAGTGGTTCTCTCACTTTTTTTTTTTCCCAAGACAACTTTCAAGGGTTTAAAATTTGAATGGTGCCTTAGTTGTAGTTTAAGGGGAGAGAGAGATAGTGATAAATAGAAAAAAAAAAAAGGAGAAAACAAGGGAAGAAGCGATGAAAACCATAATATAACAAAATATACGATTTTTTTTTGACAAAAGTATTAGTGAAGTTTTCAAAAATTACCAAGCATCGAGAGCTAATTGGTTCACCAATTCCGAAGGGACAGTCGTTCTAAAGTCCAACTCCACATGCAAGGGATTGATGTTGGAGGTGTAAGAATCCGTGTCGTTGATTGAAACTCTTGTTGCTAGTTGAGGCCCAATGGGGTGTAGGGTAGGTTTACAATGTGACTTCTAGGAAACTTAAATAGCTTTAAAACAACTTATTAGGGCTGAGAAGAAAAAATGTGCATTTAATACGAAAGTAGAGCCTCAAGGTTAGCACCTAGAAAGACAAAAAAGATTACTATTTTTTCACACAACTTTTAGAATTTTTAGGTTAATTAATTGATGATTTTTTGCTAAATTTTTTATAATTCTTCTGAAATTCTATAAAGCTAGATGGCTCTCATCATTTTGGTTAGTCTCTTTTATTTGTTGTTCTATTTCTCATGTGTTTGAGATTCTGGTAAATGATTTTGTTGGACCATCATCAACAAGTTTGCTTTTTAGATCGTTAGATGGAACCACAGTTTGGTCCATTGTCAGAATGAGACAAAGCATGCTCTTTATTTAATCCATTATACCACAGATAAAAAAGGAAAAAGAAAACAACAGCATCGCTGTTCAATGTTTTGTTCTCCTGATGCATATCAACTCTATCCATGTAAAAAACTTGCATTCCATTTCCTCTTTTGAGAGATTCATTGCAAGTATTTACATATGGTCCTTAAGCATGTCACTGCACAGGTTCTGGAAGAACCAGAAGCTCGCAACCTTGGTGGTCGTGTGTTTGGAGGAATTACACAACGCCTGGCAGCTCGACTGCTACAACAAGTCCTCAGATATCCTACCACCACTTCTGTTCCTCGATAGAAGTTACCAGCTTAAGCAGTGGTACATGTCCTCTCATGCTTTTTTGGCACAGCAAATGTGATTCGATTATATGCTCTTCTTTAGTGTATACGTTCCAGTTAATGGATGAAAGTCCATTTCTGATCATCATACTCCTGCATAGTCTTCTATGTTCTTAATGTTTTAGTCATTAATACTGCAATCCTCTTCGTGAAAAATACTCTTCTTCACTGATAGTTGAAAGCTATTCCAAAGAACATGACAGGTTGGGCCACATTTCTAGGGCAATCTTGTTGGGTTGGGTTGGGTTGTATTGACTGGTCCCAGTTGGGGTCAACTCCTACTTAACTCATCTTCGGCTGAATGTTGTATAACACTACTCGAACGCTTACCTTTGCAAAGTTACAAAAAACCATTGTTAGATGCATCAGCTGTCATTGTTCGATCTGCAAGTAATCTTAATGTCACCCACAATCCTGTTTTCCCCACCTAGGCATCTCCAGATGCGATTTAGAAGAATGCTTCCATTACTGTTGGAATGTATAGAGTTCGTTTACTTCACTTTCTATACTGGTTCTATAATTCAGGATAAGTTGTTGTATAATTCTTTTATTTGACTATATGTTGTCTTTCCTTTTGGATGCACAATTTTCAATGCATATAGGTTGCTGTATAATTTAGAGTTATAGCCAGATCATATGATTCCAATACTCGGCTGTATAGTATAATTCTTTTTATCTGTATAATATCTTTTAGTCGTACAATTGTGGATCTAGTGAGGTTCTACCTAAGTCTTGTAACCAAGGCAAGTTGTTGGGTGACAGGGAGACGATTCACATGGTCACATTTACGTGGGGGCTCCATGCATGCATGGGGAAGGACAAAAGTGTCGGTGAGCATGAAGAGAAATTGGGTACGTCAAAACTAGAATGAAATTTGACTTTTTGAGATCCGACACATTTATTTACTATTGTTGGTCAGAACCCCTTGGACCCACGTGCCTATGCTGAATTTAGATGACCACTCGTGTACTTTGACCATGGATTTGTGCCACCGACAAGCCTTTGACAATGAATTCAGATATTATTTGGACGAAATTGCATGCATGTCCCTACAAAGTAAGTGAATCTTAATATTAGAGGGACATATATGCTATATTAACATCGTTAGGGGCAAAGTTTGTTTATATATATATATATATATATATATATATATATATATATATATATATATATATATATATATATCCTTGTAATTAGTCTTCATCATTTGATAAGGTTTTGATATTTTAATGGAAAATAAAACCATTTTAATTTTTTATACAATGATAAGAATATCAAATGTAGTTTAGATATTTTAAATTTTAAAATTTTAAACTCAAGTTAGTTTGTTGACTAGGGTTTGTGATGTTACACCAAGTCATTTTTGGGATGATAACAATAGGGATATAGATGGAGGGATTTTAGCAACATGTTATTGCTAGACTTTACAATAGCAAATGCATAAAGTGTTTGTTGAGACACTTGATTGGTTAGTACATTATTATAGAAATGATAGGTTTCATGTTTAAAAAATATAAAAAATTTAGGAGTAAGCGACATAATTTTTTTTGTTGAATCTCGTATTTTGATGATTAAACCAATTGATAATTGTGTTTATGTCTTAATTTGCGTTTTGAGTGACGCAGGATGCTTCGATCAGGATGAGACAATTAAAGTAGGAAAAATCAAGTTGTGCCGGAGGAACATGTCAGAAGATTGAACGTCGGGCCGATGGATCGGTCGACGTATCGACAGAAGGCTTCGAGCCGTAGACTTGGGCATCGGGCCAAGAAGAGCGGGTATTGCACCAAGGATATCGGAGTTGCAGAGTCAACTGGTCGATTGGGTAATAGGCCGCAGGAGAGGACGATGCGCCGAAGAATCGGACGAAGCATCGAGGGACCAATGACATGCCGGACAACTTAGTTAATTGCTTAGGATTAATTGTTTCGATCGAAGTTTTGTTTTAAGTGTGTAGGATTAACTACGATGAAAGAAAGAAATGCAGCAGAAGTTGTGCCGGAGTTAAGACTATGATCACGTTGGGAGTTCGAGAGCTCAGTCCAGACGGTCGTCGGAGGTTCTGCGGGAACAAATCCGAGAAGTCTAGGAGCTTACAAAAAGAAGCTCGTCGGAACTTGCCAAGATCAAATCGTGAAGTCTAGGAGCTTGCCGGAAGTCCGCAGAATGGTTTCCGAGAGTTTATCGGAAGACCGCCGGAAGCTCGCAGGAAGTTCGCTGGAAGAAGTCTTGATTTGCGGACTTTGTAATAGCTTAGGAAATGTCTTTAAATTCGTAGTTAGCACGTCAATTAGGGTTAGGATTAGGTAATCCTATAACCCACGTAGGGGCCAATTGGGCTCAAGTTCGGATTGGTTTGGGCCAAGTTTGGAGCCCAACCAATGAGCTGAAATAGTGTAGGCGGTGGCACCGCCATATTAGGAGGTGGCACCGCCATATTAGGAGGTGGCACCGCCCAGGAGACGGTCTCCCAGGAAAGTTGGACGGTGCAACCGCCTTAGGCAAGCGGTGGCACCGCTTGGGCTCAGTCTCCGAGCGAGACTGGGCGGTGCAACCGCCTCTGACAGAGGTGCAACCGCTTGAGCTCGGTCTCCAAGCTCTGGCAGGAGGTGCAATCGCCCTTGACAGGAGGTGGCACCGCCCAGAGGCTTAGTCTTCGAGCTTTGCCAGGCGGTGCAACCGCCAGACCCCGGAATTCCGGGAGATGATAGTTTTGAGCTCCAAATTCAAACTGGTTTGGAGCCTATAAATACCCCTCCAATCCCTAGGTAAAACACACAAGAGAGCAAAAAAGGAAAGAAAAGTTGTAGAAATCAGTTGAGAAATCCCTCCTCTAGCTTAAGTGTTAGAATTCTGTTTAAGAGAGGAGAGTGAGTGCTTGTAAGGGTTGTCTCCTAAACCCGGTAAAAGGAGAAGAGGGGTGTAAGGAGATTGATCTTCACCTAGTAAAGGAAGATCGTTAGTGGATGCCGGTGGCCTCGACGGAAGAGGAATCAGAGGAGTGGATGTAGGTCACGATTGACCGAACCACTATAAACTCTCGTCTTCTCTGGTTTGCATTTACTTTGAGCATATTATCTTTACTGCAAACCTCCTCAATAGCTTACTGCCTTCTGCGCATTTACGATCGTGTTTCAAAGTTCAGTATTTTCTGAATCGACGTTTAGACGTAAATCAGTTTTATCGTACGAATATCATATTTCAGTTTGAGCTTACATTCTGATTTCCATCATAACTGCAAACTGCCTTCATAGATTCGCTTTAACTGCATCTCGCTTGATCACAAGTTAAAGTGATTTACGAATCGGCTTTTCTATCGAAATTGCTTTTGTCGTACGAACGCAGTTTTAATCGTCGAAAGTTTTCCGCTGCACTAATTCACCCCCCCCCCCCCCCTCTTAGTGCTCCTAATCCTAACAATTGGTATCAGAGCCCGGTATTTCTCATTTCGGATTTACACCCGAGAGAAATGGCTCTTCATGGCTTTAAAGAGGGTTTTTCGGTTATTCGTCCACCGTTGTTTAACGGATTGGACTACACTTATTGGAAAACTCGAATGAGAGTTTTCTTGATTTCTATGAATTTGGATTTATGGAATATCGTTGAAAACGGTTTTCAACTTCCCTCTAAACCGATGAACGAATGGTTGGATTTGGAGAAGAAGTATTTTTCTTTAAACGCAAAGGCTATGAATGCCTTGTTTTGTGCACTTGACAAAAATGAATTTAATCGCGTTTCGATGTGTGAAACGACTTTTGATATTTGATGAACACTTGAAATCACGCACGAGGGAACTAGTAGGGTCAAAGACTCGAGAGTTAATATTTTATTGCATGATTTTGAGCTTTTTCGAATGCAACCAAGCGAGACTATAGGCGACATATACACCCATTTTACGGATGTCGTCAATAGTTTAAGAGCTCTTGGCAAATGTTTTTCGGATTTTGAACTCGTAAACAAGATTTTGTGTTCTCTTTCTAAGAAGTGGGATTCAAAAGTAACTGCAATACAATAAGCTAAAAACCTAAACAACTTACCACTTGAAGAACTAATTGGTTCGTTGATGACATATGAAATGGTGCACAATGCACATGATGAACATGATGAACAAAACAACCTTCCAAAGAACAGGAAGGATTTAGAATCCCGGACAAATGAATACCACTTGAGCGATGACTCAAGTGATGAAGACAATGATGAACTTGAACTTCAAACACTAAATCTTAATAAGTTTATTAAACAAAAATCTAAAATAAACAATGAACTTGAACGGAGGAAGAGGCCAAAGAAGAAGAACACAAAGTGGGATGAATCGAGCTCCTCCGAAGACGAGGAGAAAATCAAGAAAGGCGAGGTGGCAAACTACGCCTTAATCGCTTTCAATGAAAAGGTAATCGAAATCCCCCTCATTTATTTTGAAATTACTTGATGCTTTCATGATGTATTTTCTTTTTTAATTTAGAATTAATTTTCTTAAAAATTACATGTTTAAAAATAAAAATACAAAAATTATGATCATGCTAGTAATTTCGAAAATGATAATATTATATATTTTATGATAAACAAACAAAATGATTTTGATTAAAAATATGAAATCATGGTTAAGAAGTAATAATGTGTATCATGTTTGATTAACATTGTTGAATGAAATCATGTTTGATTTGAAGTAATGCATAATGATGTAATGAAAATATTAAATGTTTTTGATACAATGATTGACAATTTTATGCATGAGATTTTAAGTTATACATGATGATAAGCATATGTTATTTTCATGAGTGTATTTGAAAAACATATGGCAAAACCATGTCCGAATGCATGAAAGTGTTAAATTTCATTTTCGGATTTTCTTGACCATAACAATTCATTTTTGAGAATCTATTGATCTTGATGGTTTTATGACGAAATTCATTTTTCAATCCTAAATGTTGATGCATGTTTTCATTTAACATAAATGAAAAAACATGCTAACATGAAATCAAATACTTAAAAAAAGGAGAAAATATATTATCAATGAAATCATGAATCTACCTATGTTATGAATTTTGTGAACCATAAAAGTGATTTTGATGATTTAAATTTGAAATGAGTTTTATCAAAATCATGATATTGATTTCTTGGAATAACATGAGATTACCTTTGATGATCATTTTGATTCATGGAATTTTGGATTCATGACTTGGTCTTACATTTGTTTATGAGATGGTTGAAATCTTCGTACCTTTGAATTCTTCCCTTCTCCTTTCAATTTTTGAATTTATGCATGTTATATGTTGAAGATTTAAAACCATGTTTTGGTATCATGCATATCTAAGAAATATTGATGTGATAAATTGAATGAGTTGAAAATGAATGATGATTTTTCTCTTGAATATAACTTGTGATATTTTTTATATAAATCATCATTTTGATTTCTCGACATTCGATACATGAGATTTTATTATAAATAAAATTTCTCATTAATCGATCTTTTACTATTTTACTTGATATTCTCTTGAGAAGAGATTTTCTAAATGAATCATGATTTTTCCTTGTGAGTTCTTGGAGTTATTACTTAATTTTCTTTTAAAACAAGATATCTTCTTTGTACTCCTATGATTGTTCTTGATATTTTATTTAAAGAAGATATTTACTATATGAATCATGTCTTTTGGTATTCAAATGATTTTATCCTTCATGACATGATTTCTTTGTATTTATGGCTTGCATGGCTTGAAATGTTTTGGTATGATGCATGCAATGATGAAATATTCATGAAGTTAAAATGATGTATGCAATACTTATGATAATGATACACATGATGTATTACATATGATGTGTATCATGAATGCTTTAAATATTGAATGTTTGGTATCATGATCAACATGTTGATAAATGCTTAAAAATTTTAATGTTTGAGTATCATGTATGATATGCCTATTAATGATGATTGATTTATTTTTCGGTATCATGCATGAAAAATAAGGTTTTTGAAATTGTGTATGTTTTAATTTGAATATATAATGATACACAAATAAGAATGATACTTACCTTTGTCATAATATGAAAATTGATATAAGGGTCTTCCCTTCTTTTTGATAATGACAAAGGGGGAGCAAGAATTTCTAACGTGGATATCATGAAAAGAGGCAAAATAACTAGCTTGCACAATTCAAGATGAAAGCAAAAATTGCACTTCTCAAAAGAGAAGATGCAAATGTAAAATTTGCCAAATTGTTTGCTTGCCTCATGTAAAACATTATCTCTTACTAGTTTGGCATTTTGCTAGCTTGCACTTTGCAAAGAAAGCAAAAATGACACTTCTCAAAAGAGAAGAAAGAGCTTGTTATCTTGAACATCACAAGCTTGCCTATCTTAAGAAACAAAAATTGCAAAAGTGCTATATTGCCTATCTCAAGAAGCAAAACTTGCAACTTGCACATTGCAATAGGAAGCAAGAATCATGAGCTTACACAAGAAAGTTATCTTGCATTTGCTTTCAAAATTTTTGCTAGCTTGTATATTGTGAAACTTGCATATCGTAAAAATTGCTAGCTTGTAGTCTAAAGAAAAGCAAATAGTTGCCATCTCAAAAGAAGCAAATGTGCTATCTTGCCTATCTCAAAGAGGCAAAAATGCTAACTTGCATATCTAGTAAAACTTGACAAATTTGTATATTTCAAGAAGCAAGAGTTGCTTTCTTGAACATCTCAAAACTGCTAGCTTGCATGTTCTAAAATATTATAAAATTTGCTAGCTTGATGTTGTGGAACTTGTTATCTTACTACCTTGCATATCTATAATGATAGCAAAATTGCATGATGATACTATGTTTTTCATGCAATGAGTTGAACCTATATAACAAACACTTGATTGTGGTACTTTTCTTTTTTGTTGATGACAACGGGGGAGAAGTATGATGTTATGCATAAGTCTATGCATAAGTTCATGATGACGTGTTGCAAGTATTCATGATGAATATTGCAATGACTTGAATTCAGTTTGAATTCAAGGTTCTATCAATATGGCATATTGAAAGGGGGAGTTTGTTTAAACTCCGGGAGTTAAGTTTAACTCCGTCATCAATTGGTTATCATCATAAAAAAGGGGGAGATTGTTGAATCTCGTATTTTGATGATGAAACCAATTGATAATTGTGTTTATGTTTTAATTTGTGTTTTGAGTGACGCAGGATGCTTCGATCAGGATGAGACAATTAAAGCAGGAAAAATCAAGTTGTGCCGGAGGAACATGTCAGAAGATTGGACGTCGGGCCGATAGATCGGTCGACGTATCGACAGAAGGCTTCGGGCTGTAGACTTGGGCATCGGGCCAAGAAGAGCGGATATTGCGCCAAGGATATCGGAGTTGCAGAGTCAACTGGCCGATTGGGCAATAGGCCGTAGGAGAGGACGATGCGCCGAAGAATCAGACGAAGCGTCGAGGGACCAATGACATGCCGGACAACTTAGTTAATTGCTTAGGATTAATTGTCTCGATCAAAGTTTTGTTTTAAGTGTGCAGGATTAACTACGATGAAAGAAAGACACGCAGCAGGAGTTACGCCGGAGTCAAGACTATGATCACGTTGGGAGTTCGAGAGCTCGACGGAAGTCCGGACGATCGTCGGAGGTTCTACGGGAACAAATCCGAGAAGTCCAGGAGCTTACCAAAAGAAGCTCGTCGGAACTCGCCAAGATCAAATCGTGAAGTCTAGGAGCTTGCCGAAAGTCCGCAGAATGGTTTCCGAGAGTTTATCGGAAGGCCGTTGGAAGTTCGCTAGAAGCTCGCCGGAAGTTCGCCGGAAGCTCGCCGGAAGAAGTCTTGACTTGCGGACTTTGTAATAGCTTAGGAAATGTCTTTAAATTCGTTGTTAGCACGTTAATTAGGGTTAGGATTAGGTGTTAATCCTATAACCCACGTAGGGGCCAATTGGGCCCGAGTTCGGACTGGTTTGGGCCAAGTTTGGAGCCCAACCAGTGAGCTGAAATAGTGTAGGCGGTGGCACTGCCATATTAGGAGGTGGCGCCGCTCAGGAGAGGGTCTCGTAGGAAAGCTGGGCGGTGCAACCGCCCGGCGATGGCACCGCCTGGGCTCAGTCTCCGAGCGAGACTGGGCGGTGCAACCGCCTCTGACAGAGGTGCAACCGCTTGAGCTCGGTCTCCGAGGTCTGGCAGGAGGTGCAACCGCCCCTGACAGGAGGTGGCACCGCCCAGAGGCTCAATCTTCGAGCTCTGCCAAGCGATGCAACCGCCAGACCCCGGAAATCCGGGAGATGACAGTTTTGAGCTCCAAATTCAAACTGGTTTGGAGCCTATAAATATCCCTTCAATCCCTGGGTAAAACACACAAGCACAGAGAGCAAAAAAGGAAAGAAAAGTTGTAGAAATCAGTTGAGAAATCCCTCCTCTAGCTTAAGTGTTAGAATTCTATTTAAGAGAGGAGAGTGAGTGCTTGTAAGGGTTGTCTCCTGAACCCGGTAAAAGGAGAAGAGGGGTGTAAGAAGGAGATTGATCTTCCCCTAGTAAAGGAAGATCGTTAGTGGATGCTGGTGGCCTCGACGGAAGAGGAATCGGAGGAGTGGATGTAGGTCATGATTGACCGAACCACTATAAACTCTCGTCTTCTCTGGTTTGTATTTACTTTGAGCATATTATCTTTACTGCAAACCTCCTCAATAGCTTACTGCCTTCTGTGCATTTACGATTGTGTTTCAAAGTTCAGTATTTTCTGAATCGGCGTTTAGACGTAAATCAGTTTTATCGTACGAACATCATATTTCTGTTTGCGCTTACATTCTGATTTCTATCATAACTGCAAACTGCCTTCGTAGATTCGCTTTAACTGCATCTCGCTTGATCACAAGTTAAAGTGATTTACGAATCGGCTTTTCTATCGAAATCGCTTTTATCGTACGAACGCAGTTTTAATCGTCGAAAGTTTTCCGTTGCACTAATTCACCCCCCTCCCCTCTTAGTGCTCCTGATCCTAATATTTTTAACATAATAAAAAATATAAAAAATGATAAAGATGGATAGAAATTATTATTCAGAAAAGAACAAATACTTAAATTCCATGGGATAAGCAACTAATATGTACCTGTGTTCTTTGAAATAATGTGCTTTTGGAAGGTGTTCAGAAGGTCTATGTTTCAGAATTTATTTTGTCTTCTAAAAGCATTTTTTTCAAAAATGATATGGACATTAACTTTCTTATGTGCAATTTTCTTTCTAAAACATGTTATTTATTTTTATTATTTAAAGTTTTGATGTTAATTTTTTTTTTTCTTTTAGATTCTATGGTTATGGACTATGGTCTTGTGTTTGCAATTCTTTTTGGACATATGGATATGCTGTAGGAGAAAAAGAATAGAAAAGAAAAAAGCATCGGAATTATCAGCTTGACCCCAAGTCACTATGTCCAATGTGCCATACACAGGAAGACGTAGTAGTCTTAAACATTCCCACTTCTCATTCCCCTGAGAAAAGAGTTGCAATAAGTAGGAGATACACATTACTCACCCACCTTATTTGACGAAAGGAAAATTTAAACCCTATGCCATTTTCTGGTCAATAATCTTAGATTTTTGGAGGACTTTTGTGATTTCTGCTCGATTAAAGCACAATCATACTAAACTTGGATTAATGTCATCATGAAAAGAAATTTATGCATAAGTATGACATTTTTCAGAGAATCCTTACAAATATAAACTTAAAGTATATGTTCACGTGGATATTAACATTTAGATGGGTGCATATACAAAAAGAAAAAAAAAATCAATTTTCTTATATAGACCCTATATGTGTATTTCCCTATATAAAATTTAAAATTTTCTTGATATAGGAACGCCAATCAGACCCATTTAACAATCAAATTATTAATTTTTTTACAAATAAAAAATATTAACCACCACACTAATGTTTTGTGTCATATATATATATATATATATATATATATATATATATATATATATATATATATATATATATATATATATATATATATATATATATATATATATACCTAAGTTGGTATCGAAAAATATATATAACAAGTCAATTTGAGGTTTGAAATCTTGGGTATCCAAGGATAAAGACATTAAGTCACCCCGATAATAAAAAAAAAACATAGGGTAAATTTTTAGAAAAAATCCCTAGTTTTAAGAAATTTTTTTAAAGTGTTTCTATTTTAAAAAATTTCATGAGAGTCCCTACTTCTCAAAATGACAAAGTATCTTTCAATAAACTCTTGTCCTTTTTCCTTGAAGAAGCTTTAACTAATCTAAATCTCACTATTGATGGGGTACTAGATGGTGAAGTATCAATTGCTAAGCTACCACCTAAGGGACCACCTGTTGGTTAAATTCATACAAGTGTAGTTTTTTTTAGATAACTAGGTAATGAATTTGTTTCTTATTCTAACAACAAGATACTCATGAAATATTCAATACATGTATAGATGATATCTTAAAAGAGTAATCCGAGACACGTGAACCCTAACAATCACAATACAAAAATTGTGATATGCGCTTAGGACATTCATGTTCTTTGTGAGGCAACATAGTTAGGGTCATGCAATCAGTAAAATGTTACCCAATGAGCTTAAAAAATATGTACCAATGATACAAATATATGGTCTACAAACTTATGTCGTGTAGTCTCTATGAAATGAGTAGTAAGAAGAGAATAAAGGAAAGTTGTTGTGAAAAAGAGAAGATGAGGAATATAACTAGGCATTCCTATCATGAACCCTTGGAAAAGAATAAATTAGATAAGAAAGTGGATCTAGATAACATTTATCTTCTTCATGATGAAGGACCAAGTGAAGGTCAAATCTCAAGAACGAAGATTAACTAAGAAAAGGAGATGGCTATAATTTTGAAAGTTGTTAATAGTTTTTATAAGATACCAAATTGAGTTAGTCTGAAGTGAGTTATTTTGATCTTTTAGACTATTGAGAAAATGAAGTCACTATAGGTGAAGAAGTGGTATTAATCTTATGCAAGCTAAAGTCGTCATGAGTTACATGATATTTTTTGCTTATGGCTTGATTGTATATAATAAGTATTCCATTTATTATTAAATATAAGACAACTAACATTTCCTTGATGTTATAATTTATCAATCAAAGTTATTTGGAAAGACAACATATGTCGTATTGCTTCTTGAAGTTGATAGATTTCAATAGTATGATAGACAAGGATGTAATAGATATATATGCCAATATTTTAATTCAGAAAGCACGAGCATCGTCACTTGAAGAATCTTATGTAATGTCGATAGTGATGTATTCAGGATTCGAGATACATATGTATTTAGAATTTTTTGATATTTTTCTTATTTAGCATAGGATTTTTATGTTAGTGAAATTGATGATATTGTTTCAGAAATATTTCAAAGTATAGGGTAACGAATTATTTAGACAAAATAACAAGATTGATGAAGGAGGGCCAATTAAATATCTTTTTATGTTATTAAATTAGAGCATTACCACAATTTGGGAGCATTACAATTCAATATCCAATTTAAAAAGTAAAATACTTAGATATTATAAGGTGGTAAGTGTTCTACAAATTCCTTTAATTGTTTTATTTCATAAATAAATATAATGAAGTGTGTTTCCATTGTTATAAATGTAGACTTTGAAGAATGTGAGTGACACCAATCTAAAATTGTTGTATTTTGGGATTGTGCCAATCATCAATTCAAAGGGATGGAATATACCCTATTCGGAGAAAATTACATCATAAGTTACCAATTTTGAAGACTTTGAAATACCATACACATTTTGTCAATGATTAATTATATAATTAATGATCTTTGTATATTCTAAGAATTATTGTTCCATATTCATGATAAAGTTTATCGAGCATTTAATTTTTGGATATTCTATTTACACATTCTCTTGGAAGTAGATGAAGGCATATTGTCTGTAAATTGCATGAGTTATGGATGACAAATAATTTTGTGGATACTATGCTTCTTAGTATGTATAAAAGTCTTTTATGATATCTGAAATGAGACAAATCACCTTTGAAAATTATATATATGGATCAATTTTATGGAGAATATGACTCTTTAAAATTTTGTATCGTTCCTTATATTAAATTATATAATTTTTTTTTTTAAGACGTTACATAGCATTTCTCTAATGTGTATCCCTATGTGTATTGGATAGTAGGATATATTTTTTCCATAATTTTCTAACATATTTATAAGCTCAAATGTCAACAAAAACATAGTGTTTCTCTAATGTGTATCTCAATGTCTATGTCCACAAGCTATGGTACATGCAATTTTTGTTGACATTTGAGCTTATAAATATGTTAGAAAATCATTTTAAAATTATGGTTTGGGAAAAAATATATCCTAATATACAATACATTATTTTTGGGATCAATTCAAAAATAGTATATCGTATAAGAGGACTAGTCAAAATAATTTGAAATCTTCTAAAGACCTTGGAATGGCACTAAGATGGACTTTATAATATTTTTATTTTAGATATTTTTAAATTATTTGAACTATTCAACATTAGAACAATGTGCCTTTTTTATTTTTCTCTCAGTATTTTCCATTTGCACTAAAAAATCATAGACAAATACAATATTTTTTGATATTTAAGCTTTTAAATATGTCAGAAAACCATGGAAAATATTTGGTTCAGAAAAGTTTTTTCTAATATGTGATACACTATTTTTGGGGTCAATACAAAGATAGTGTATAGCATATGAGGATTGGTCTAAATAATCTAAAATCTTATGAAAAATATGAAATGACAGTAAGGTGGACTTTTACAATTTCCTTTCTATTTTAAATTTTTTTGATATTTTTGTAGATTATTCAACATATAAACTATGGGACATATTCTATTTTTCTTCAAGTTTTTTCCATTTGCACCAAAATAACATAGATTCATGTAATGTTTTTTAATATTTGAGCTTCTAAATATGTCAAATAATCATGAAAAAAATTTGATCTAGAAAAAATATTATCTAATATATGATACACTTTTTTTTAATGTTCAATTCAAAAAATAATATATCGTATAAGAGGACTAATCAAAATGATATGAAATCTTTAAAAAAAACCATGTAATGACACTAAGATGGACTTTTATAATATTTTTTAATTTTATCAATTATTCAGTGTCAAAACAGTGTGCCTTTTATCATTTTTTCCTAAGTCTTTTTTCCCATTTGCATAGAAAAATCATGTATATATGTAATATTTTTTTATATTTGAGCTATTAAATATGTTAAAAAACAATGAAAAATTTTGGTCAAGAAAAGTAATTTTCTAATATGGGATATATTATTTTTTGGGATCAATTAAAAAACAATGTATCTATCACATAGGAGGATTGATCAAAATAATATGAAATCTTTTGAAAAACTTAGAGGCACTAAGATGGACTTTTATAATGTCTTTTCTATTTTAGACATTTTTTGATTTTTTTTTAATTATTCAACATCAAAATAAAGTGTCTTTTTCTAATTTTCTAATTTTATTTTTACTGCAATGTTTTTTTAATATTTTAGCTTCTAAATATGTCCATACACAAAGGTAAAAATATTTTCTAATCAACTCTTAGTTTCTAAGGTTTCTCGATAACTCAAATTTAGATTAATTTTATTTAAAAGTCTCATTAACTAAAATAATATCATTAGCATATAAAATATGTCATGAGGTCTACCCTAGTAAATTTGCCAATTATTAAAAAAAAAGATTAAGAAACCCACTAAATATATTTCTTACGGTTCTAACACTAACAGCATAATTGTCATACGTATCCTTTATAATATTACTATAATTAATAGATAGTTCTTCTTTTCTGAAAAATATCAGAATAGATTTCAAGGAACTCTATCATGGATTGTTTTCTAAGACAATTAGAAACCAATATATAAATCCTTCTTTTTCTCTTTATACTTTTAATTAATTATCTTGTTAAATATATAACTTCTATTACTGATCTTCTTGGCAGAAAATCAAGTTGATTCTCAAAATATTTATTAAATAAACTAATTAACTAAACTATTCCTTGATATTTTAAATCCTTCTAAACCACAATAACAACATTAGAAAAGTGCAAGCCTTTTATTTTTCTTATTTTGCATCCATATTTTTCTTATTTCTCTTATTTTGCATCCACTAAAACAGCTTCCTTTTATTTTGCATCCTAACTGAATTTTTCTAACTGAATTTGCCAATAAAAAAATTATAGATTTTCTTTTGTGAAGTATTTTTTTGTTAAAATAAGGGTCTGTTTTAATTGTAACCGTTGGAATTAAACTTGTTCAAGTGTCATAAAGATGTTCATTTCATCAAAAGAAATATTCATTGCATGAAGAGGAAGATTCATTACATCAAAAAGAAAAAAATAGATTAAAAGTCTATGGAAAGATAAGTCAAATTGGTTATTGGTTCTTGAAAAGGTTTCTTGAAAGAAAATGATTCATATTGAATACAATTAATTTAATGTATCTCTAGGGACTATATAAACTTCCTATGTTGGGTCATGAAATATATAGAGTTTCTGAATTTGTAAGAAGTTTTCTTGAGAGAAATATAGAAGATTGAAGCTTGTCCTACTCTTCCTCTGTTTGATAACTCTATCCATTCTTCCTATCAAGATCAACATTTGGTATCAGAGCATAGGTTAAGCTATGACCTATTCCTCAAGTACCATCCAACTTTAGATTCTCATATTTACAAAAGAAAATTATGACATATGGTGTATTCAAATAAAGGTTCTTTTGGGCTCCCAAGATGTATGAGAGTTTGTAGAAGATGGATTTGTTGAACCAAGTCTAGCAGAAGAAGGAGCAATAAATGCAGAAGGAAGAAAACAACTCAAAGAAAGAAAGAAAAAAGCTTTGTTCACGATTTACTAAGGGCTTGATAATACAATGTTTGAGATCATCACTCCAGCAAATACTTCAAAGGAGGCTTGGGAAATGCTTCAACAAGGTTTATGAGGCGAGTTTGAAAAATTAAAACAAGGTATTTCTAAAACTATTTCTGATTACTTCTCAAAAATCATTTCTATTGTTCATCAAATGAGACAAAATGGTGAACAAATAAATGATCAGAGAGTAATAGAAAAAATACTGAGATCTTTATATCCAAAATTTGATTTTATTGATGTTGCGATTGAAGAATCTAAAGATTTGAAAAAAAATGTCTTTAGAAGAACTTGTGGGTTCCCTTCAAGTTCATGAACAAAGGATTACAAAAAGAGGAGAAAACAAAACTATGGAGCAAACACTACGAACGAAGCTTACTCTTGAAAATAAAGGTGAATCAAATTCTCAAAGAGGAAGAGTATAAGGACAAAGAGGAAGAGGAGGCAAAAATTAGACCAATCAAGAATCTCCAAACAATGAAGATGCTAGAAAAAATTCTAGTCAAAGATGCCGAGGTTATGGTCGAGGATGTGGCCGAGGCCGTGGATGTGGCGGAAACTCTAAAAGGTCTGAAATACAATGCTATGCTTACAAAAGGTATGGACATAACTCTTATGAATGTTTTCATAATCCTAACAATCAAGGTGATAAGGCAAATTTTATTGAGGAAGAAAAGAACAAAAATCAAATTTTGCTAATGAGTTGTGATCATTTGAAAGAAGATCAATCTATAACATGGTATCTAGATACAGGAGCCTCAAATCACATGTGTGGCATCAAAGAGTTATTTTTAGAAATGGAGACAAGTTATTTCGGGAACATTACATTTGGTGATTTGTCTCAAAGACCAGTAAGAGGCAAAGGTAAAATTCTCCTTGAACTTAATAATGGTAAAGAATTATGCATTCCGGATGTTTATTATGTTCATGATATGAAAAATAATATTCTAATCTTAGGACAATTACTTGAAAAAAGTTATGATATTGAGATGAAAGATATGACACTCTCAATTCGTGACAAGAATAAAACATTGATATCATACATAAAAATGATAAAAAATAGAATGTTTCCTCTGCATTTAAGAATTTTTTATCAATCAAATTATTTTAAAGCTGATATTGAGAATATTTCTATACTTTGGCATCTTAGATATGCTCACTTAAATTTTGAGGCTTTGAAACTTCTAGAAAAGTTTGTGAAATATGTGTCATGGGTAAGCAAGAAAGAAAGCCTTTTAAAGTGAGAAGAACAAAAAGTGCATAACATCGACTTAATCTGGTGCACTCAGATGTTTGTGGCCCTATCAATTCAGTATCACTTGGAGGAAGCATATATTTTCTTACCTTCGCTGATGATCATAGTGGCAAAACTTGGGTTTACATGTTAAAAGAAAAAAAAAGAAATTTTAAGTAAATTTAAAGAGTTTAAGGATTTGGTTGAAAAATAAAGTTTTTGTAAGATTAAATGTTTAAGAACAGATAGGAGCGGTGAATATATATCAAATGAATTTGAAAGTTTTTGTAGAAATAATAAAATTCTACATCAATTCACCATGTCATACACACCTCAATAAAATGGTGTCTTAAAAAGAAAAAATAGAACTATCCTTAATATAGTCCGATGCATGTTAAAGGAAAGAAAAATTCCTAAAGAATTTTAGGGAGATGCTGTTGCTTGTGCAGTTTATTTGCTTAACAGGTTTCCGACAAAGTGAATTAGTAATGTTACACCAGAAGAAGCATGAAGCTTACAAAAACCAAGAGTTGATCATTTGAGAATTTTTGAAAGTATTGCATTTGCCAAGATACCAGAAGAAAAGAGAACAAAATTGAAAGATAAAAGTCAGAAATGCATTTTGCTAGGTTATCCAGAGAATTCCAATGGTTACAAACTCTACAATCCTATTACAAATAAAGTTGTGATGTCAAGAGATGTTAAGTTTGATGAACAACAGATTTGGAAATGGAAAAGTGATGAGCAGCATAAGAAAGCTATAGCTTCAGAAGAAGATGATATAATACAAGCAAGCACCGAAGTGGCTTTGCCAGAATCATCACATAGATCAGCTAGGTCACATGATTCAAGAAGTCCAATTATAAGAAGAACAAGACAAATTCAGGAGCTATATGATGTGACTCGAAGGATTGATACTAACAATGATGAACCTTCTTTATTTTACCTTTTTGCATGATATGATCCATTAACTTTCGAAGAATCTTATAGAGATGAAAAATGGCGACAAGCTATGAATGAAGAGATTCATGTCATTAACAAAAATAATACATGGAAGCTTACTACACTTCTAGAAGACCACCAAGCTATCGATGTTAAGTGGATCTTCAAAACAAAAAGAAATGCAAAAGGAGAGGCAGAGAAATACAAAGCCCGATTAGTTACAAAAGGATACAAACAATAATATGTGATTGACTATGAAGAAGTATTTGCACCAATTACTTGACTAGAGATAGTAAGATTACTTATCTCTCTAACAGCTCAAATGAAATGAAAAATTTTACAAATAGATGTCAAATCAGTATTTCTTAATAGAGTTCTTAAAAAGAGGTATATATTCAACAACTTCGAAAGAAACTTGGCATGCTAGATGGAACAAGTTTAAGGGGGGAGAATGTTAGAATTAAACTTATTCAAGTGTCATAAAGAGGTTCATTTTATCAAATGAAATGTTCATTTCATCAAGAGGAAGGTTCATTACATCAAGAAGAAAAAATAGATTAAAAGTCTATGGAAGGATAAGTCAAATTGGTTATTGGTTCTTGAAAGGGTTTCTTGAAAAAGAATGATTCATCTTGAATACAATTAATGTAATGTATCTATGGGGACTATATAAACCCCATATGTTGGGTCATGAAATAGATAGAATTTCTGAATTTGTAAGGAGTTTTCTTGAGAGAAATATAGAAGATTGAAGCTTGTCCTACTCTTCCTCTGTTTGATAACTCTATCCATTCTTCCTATCAAGATCAACATTTGGTATTAGAGCATAGGTTAAGCTATGACCTCTTCCTCAAGTACCATCCAACTCTAGATTCCCAGATTTACAAAAAAAAATTATGACATATGGTGTATCCAAATGAAGGTTCTTCTAGGCTCCCAAGATGTATGAGAGTTTGTAGAAAATAGATTTGTTGAACCAAGTCTAGCAGAAAAAGGAGCAATGAATGTAGAAGGAAGAAAACAACTCAAAGAAAGAAAGAAGGAGAAAAAGACTTTGTTCACTATCTACCAAGGGCTTGATAATATAATGTTCGAGATCATCGCTCTATCAAATACTTCGAAGGAGGCTTGGGAAATGTTTCAAAAAGCATTCGGTGGAATTAATAAGGTAAAAAAACTTCGTCTACAAGTTTTACGAGCCGAGTTTGAAAAATTACAACAAGGTACTTCTGAAACTATTTATGATTACTTCTCAAAAACCATTTCTATTATTCATCAAATGAGACGAAATGATGAACAAATAAATGATCATAGAGTAATAGAAAAAATATTAAGATCTCTAGATCCAAAATTTGATTTTATTACTATTGTGATTGAAGAATCTAAAGATTTGAAAAAAATATCTTTAGAAGAACTTATGGTTCCCTTCAAGTTCATGAACAAAGGATTACAAAAAAAGAAGAAGATAAAACTATAGAGCAAGCACTACAAACGTTGATGGATGGTTTTGACAAAAGAACAAATATTTGGGCATACTAATATAAATCCAATCACATAAATTGAAACTAAAGAAGTTTAGATATCTTTAAAAATCATTCAATATTATGATCAATGAAACCATGCTTGATGTCTTAATGAAAATATAATGATGATTTGAAATCATACTTAACGAGTTTATATTTCGAACTTATGCATGATAATTTTTGCGATCTTTTGAAAGTTTTTTTTCGGTGTTAATGAGTGATGCATGGATTTGGCATAAAAGAAAAGAACATCTATGTATGAAATTAATTAATAAATTGAAACAAAAAGTGGAAAGAATTTTTCTTGAAAATTCTCAATCCCTACCTTATTGATTTTTTACTAAGAAATCAATAAAATTATTTATGCCATTTTGAATCTTTTGAAAGAAATGTTAAGATTTTGATGATTTTAATGATTTGAATTTGAATGAGTTTTATCAAAATCATGATCTTGGTTTATTGGAATTACTTGATATTTTCTATATGAATTATAAGATTTCTTTTGCATGAATTGAAATCTTTTTCTCCTATGTTTCCTTTTGTGATTTACTAAAGAGAATATCTTTTTCAAAATTCAAGACTTCAATTTTTATTTAAATTTCTTTTTCAAAATTCACGACTTAAAATTTTATTTGAATATCATTTATCTCCTAAGATTTCTCTTTGAATATTTAAGAGGATATTTGTCAAAATGAATCATATCTTTTAGTATTCACATCATCTCATCCTTCATGAGATGATTTTTTGGCTTTGTAAAATTCATTGTATTTATGAAGTATATCTTATCACCAAGTTCTTCTTGATATTCTTCATGTGATGATATGAATGCATGCAATACTATGATTTTGGCATTCATGACTTAGATTTTTTGATGATTGAAATAATGACTAGAATATTGATGTAATTATGAATGGTGATTTGGTATTATGCATGCAATACTTTAACTTATGATATTGATGTATGCAATGATGAAATATTCATGATAAAAAAATTGTTTTGACATTCATGACTTGATTTTTCATCTTTGATATTTACCTTTGTCATGAATTAAAAATTATTATAAAGGAAAAAATAATTATAAAACTATTTTCTTCCCTTTTTTTTGGACAATAACAAAGGGGAGAAATTTTGCTAGCTTGCATACTTCAAGAAGAAATAAAAAGCTTGCTCATCCCAAAAGATGTAAAAAATTTTGCTAACTTTCATGTATAAAATTTGCTAGTTCATAAATTGCAAGGAGAAAAACTTTCTAGGAAGCAAAGTTGCTAGCTTATTCAAAAATGATGCATGCAATACTTATGATTTTATTATGATGATGTATTTGATGTATTGAATATCATGAGAATCATGATTAAAATTGCATTGACTTGAATTAAATTTAAATTCAAGGTTTATCTTAATTATGACATATTGAAATAAGAATGATACTTTATTTTTTGCCATAATTTGAAAATAGATGAATTATACCATTATTTTGTTATTCCTCTCTTTTTGCCAATAACAAAGGAGGAGAAAAAATATCTAGCATGCACATCATGAAAAGAGGCAAACTTGTTAGCTTGCACAAGTCAAGAAAATGCAAAAACATGTTAGTTTGCTCATTTCAAAAGAAAAGCAAAGATTGCTAACTTGCATATTTCAAGAAGAAAAAGTTGCCTTCTTGAACATATAGACGCTAACTTACATGATGTAAAACTCAAAATTTTTGCTAACTCACAATGATGATAAAACTTGAGAATTATTATACCATAATTTGAACTTGGATATCTAAAAACACTTGCTAGTTGCACTTCTCCTTTATGTTGATGACAAAGGGGGAGAAGTATGATGTTATGCATAAGTTTATAATAACATATTGTTTGGATTTTTGAATCCAAGAGTCTCTATCAATATAGCATCTTGATAGGGGGAGTTTGTTTAAACTTCGGGAGTTTGTTTAAACTCCGTCATCGATTAGTTGTCATCATCAAAAATGGGGAGATTGTTGAATCTCATATTTTGATAATGAAACCAATTGATAAGTGTTTATGAATTAATTTGTGTTTTGAGTGACGCAAGATACTTCGATCAGGATGAGACAATTAAAGCAGAAAGAATCATGTTAGGCCGGTGGAACATTTCAAAAGATTGGACGTCTCGCCAGAGGATCGGATGACTTATCGACAGAAGGCTTCAGGCCATGGATTCGGGCATCGGGCTAAGAAGAGCGGAAATTACGCCAAGGATATCGAAGTTGCGGAGGTCAACTGGCCGATTGGGCAATAGGATGATGCGTCAAAGAATTGGATGAAGCGTCGATGAACCAATGACATACTAGATAATATGATTCATGCTTAGTAATAATTGTCTAGATCGAAATGTGTTTTTACATGTGCAGGATTAACTACAATAGCAAGGCATAAAGCAAAATGAAGTTCCGGAGTCAAGAACGTAATTTCGTTAGGAGTTCGAAAGTTCATCAGAAGTTTGGACGTTCGTCGGAAGTTCTGTCAGAATTGACCGAGAAGTCCCGGAGCTTACTAAAGAAGCTCATCAGAACTCTCCAAGAAAATCATTATGAAGTCTAGGAGCTTGCCGGGAGTCCGTTGGAACATTACCGAGAGATCATCGGATAGCCGGAAGATCGCCGGAAGAAACCTAGACTTACGAACTTTGTTTAGGTTAGTAAATATCTTAAAATTCATAGTTAACACATAATAGGGATTAGAATTGGGCCAACCCAATTAGGGGACAGTTGGGCCAAGTTTGGATTGTGTTGGGCCAAGAGAAAGGCCCAAACAGTGACCATACAGGTGAAACCGTCATGGCACAATCTCCGAGATTGTGTCAGGCGGTGGTACCACCAGTCTGGGCGATGGTACCACCCAGACTCAGTCTCCAAGATTGTCTTGGTAGTGGTATCACCCGTGCCCTAAAATTTTGAGGGTTTAAATTTTGGGCTCTAAATTTGAATCCATTTGGGGCCTATAAATACCCCAACTATTCCTACATGGATAAGCAAGAAATATTGAGCAAAATCCTATGATTCTAAAGTTGTAAACCTTAGAAAGTTAAGTTTCCTCCTCCCAAAGCTTAGAAATAGTTCCAAGGGAGGTGTGAGAGGGATACCTTGGAAAAGAGGGTTATAAAAGATTGTCTCCTAAACCTGTGAAAAGGAGAAGAGGGGTATAAAAGGGTAGTTGGTCTTCGCCCATTGAAAGAAGACCGATAGTGGATGCCGGTGGCCTCGATAGAAAAGGAATCGACGAAGTAGATATAGGTCACGACGACCGAACCACTATAAAAATCTGGTTTGCGTTTCTCTTATGTAATTTACTTTACTGCAAACCACTTTACTTACTTTATATCTACTACGCTCTTCTGTACACTTTCAAAGTTAATACCTTTACGAAACGATTTTTCGTCGGAAACGGATTTAATCGCCATGAAGTTTTGAACTGACGTAATTTTTACCGCTGCACTAATTCACCCCTCCTCTTAGTGCCGACTCTTTTCCTAACGTTAATATCATTTAAAGTTTTGACATCACTATGCTAACATTACTCAGCCAATGAAATGTTGTTCTTGAGATACAGGGGAAATTATCAAATACCCTCAAACTTGGAGGGTAAATACGTTAGCTTTTGAGGGGTATGTGTGTAATTTTAGCACAAACTTACCACCCTCCACGACAAAAGCTAGTCGAAAACCTTAATGGCTCCAAGTTCATCTTCACACTGCCTCACAAACTACTTGGCTGTAGTGGGTTCGTTGACGTCACCATGATCCTTGGAGCAATGGGAGGAAGGGAAAGGGAAAGGGTGAGGCATGAGATAGCATGGCTCCAACGACATAGCCTGGCGGCATGGGAGGTCCGACTGCATGTGCCGGAGCAGAATCCATGGCTGCAGGCCGACGAGTGATTAGGGTGTCACTGAAGCTCATAAGCTTGACCTCTGCCGACGCCTTGATGTTGTGGCCTCGTTGTTCCGTATACTCCTCCTCTTGGTGGCTCAATTGGTGCACCGTAATCAAAATTAGTTTGGGTAGTAGTAAAAGGAAAGAAATAAAAGTTTTTTTCTAATTATAATGCATTAAAACTAAATTTGTTTAATAAGTTTAATTGGCATTAATACTTTTCTAAAATATCATTAAAGGTAATATTTTATCAAATTTAGATAATATTAATTAATTATAAATATTTTTAAATCAACATGATTTGTTTGGGTAGTAGCAAAAAGAAAGAAATAAGAGTTTCCTTTTTTTATTATAATGCATTAAAACAAGAATTATTTTTCTTTGGTATAAGTTTAATTGGCATTAATACCTTTCTAAAATGTTATTGAAGGTAATATTTTGAATAATCAGATAATATTAATTAATTATAAATATTTTTTTAATCAACATGATTTGTTTGGGTAGTAGCAAAAGAAAAGAAATAAGAGTTTCTTTTTCTAATTATAATGCATTAAAACTAGGATTGTTATTTTTTGGTATAAGTTAAATTGATATTAATATCTTTCTAAAATGTCATTAAAACAAATATTTTGAAAAAATCAGAGAATATTAATTAACTATAAATATTTTTTTAATCAACGTGATTTGTTTGGATAGTAGCAAAAGGAAAGAAATAAAAGTTTCCTTTTCTGATTATAATGTATTAAAACTAGGATTATTTTTTGTATATATTAAATTGACATTAATACCTTTCTAAAATATCATTTAAGGTAATATTATGAAAAATTCAGATAATGTGAATTAATTATAAATACTTTTTAATTAACAAGATTTGTTTGAGTAACAGCAAAAGAAAATAAATAAGAGTTTCCTTTTTCTATTATAATGCATTAAAACTTTGATTATTTTTTTATATAAGTTAAATTGACCTTAATACCTTTTTAAAATGTCATTAAACATAATATGATGAAAACTTCAGATAATATTAATTAATGATAAATACTTTTTTAATTAATATAATTTGTTTAGGTAGTAGCAAAAGGAAAGAAATAAGAGTTTCTTTTTCTAATTATAATGCATTAAAACTAGGATTATTTTTTTTTGTTATAAGTTAAATTGACATGAATATCTTTCTAAAATGTCATTGAAAGTAATATTTTAAAAAATTCAGATAATATTAATTAATTATAAATACTTTTTTAATAAATATGATTTGTTTGGGTAATAGCAAAAGGAAAAAAATAAGAGTTTCCTTTTCTGATTTTAATGTATTAAAACTAGGATTATTATTTTTTGGTATAATTTAAGTTGACATTAATACCTTTTTAAAATGTCATTTAAGGTAATATTATAAAAAATTTAGATAATATTAATTAATTATAAATATTTTTTTAATTGACACAATTAGTTTGGGTAGTAGCAAAAGGAAATAAATAAGAGTTTTCTTTTCTGATTATAATTCATTAAAACTAGAATTATTTATTTTTTTATAAGTTTAATTGACATTAATACCTTTCTAAAATATCATTGATCATAATATTTCAGAAAGTTCATATAATATTGATTAATTATAAACACTTTTTTCTTTAACACAATTTATTTGAGTAGTAGCAAACGGAAATAAATAAGAGTATCTTTTTCTGATTATAATACATTAAAACTAGGATTAATTTTTTTTGTATATGTTTAATTGATATTAATACCTTTCCAAAACATTATTGAAGGTAATATTTTGGAAAGTTCAGATACTATTAATTAATTATAAATATTTTTTTAATCAACACAATTTGTTTGGATAGTAGCAAAAAAAAAAAAGTAAGAGTTTCCTTTTCTGATTATAATACATTAAAACTTTGATTATTTTTTTTATATAAGTTAAATTGACATTAATACCTTTCTAAAATGTCATTGAATGCAATATTATAAAAAATTCATAAAATATTAATTAATGATCAATATTTTTTTAATTAACATAATTTGTTAGGGTAGTAGCAAAATAAAAGAAACAAAACTTTCCTTTTCTGATTATAATTTATTAAAACTAGGATTATTTTTTTGGGTATAATTTAAATTGACATTATTATCTTTCTAAAATGTCATTGAAGGCAATATTAGGAAAATTTTAGATAATATTAATTAATTATAAATAATTTTTAATTAATAAAATTAGTTTTGGTAGTAGCAAAAGGAAAGAAATAAGAGTTTCCTTTTCTGATTATAATGCACTAAAAATAGAATTATTATTTTTTGTATAAGTTTAATTGATATTAATATCTTTCTAAAATGTCATTGAAGATATTGTTTCGAAAAGTTCATATAATATTGATTATTTCCTTCTCTGATTATAATGTATTAAAACTAGGATTAATTTTTTTATACACGTTTAATTGACATTAATACCTTTCTAAAATGTCATTTAAGGTAATATTTTGAAAAGTTTAGATAATATTAATTAAAATATTTTTTAATCAATATAATTTGTTCGGGTAGTAGCAAAAGGAATGAAATAAGAGTTTTTTTTATTATAATGCATTAAAACTAGGATTATTTTTTTTGTTATAAGTTAAATTGACATTAATACCTTTCTAAAATGTCACTGAAGGCAACATTTTAAAAAATTCAGATAATCTTAATTAATTATAAATATTTTTTTAATCAACATGATTTGTTTGGGTAATAGCAAAAGGAAAGAAATAAGAGTTTTTTTCTTATTTTAATACATTAAATCTAGGATTTTTTTTTTTGTTATAAGTTAAATTGACATTAATACCTTTCTAAAATATCATTAAAGATAATATTTTGAAAAGTTCAGATAATATTAATTAATTATTATTAATTTTTTAATTGACATAATTTGTTTGGGTAATAGAAAAGGAAAGAAATAAGAGTTTTCTTTTCTGATTATAATGTATTAAAACTTGGATTTTTTTTTTGGTATAAATTCAATTGATATTAATACTTTTCTAAAATGTTATTGAATGCAATATTACGAAACATTTAGATAATATTAATTAATTATAAATATTTTTTTAATTAACATAATTTGTTTAGGTAGTAGCAAAATGAATGAAATAAAAGTTTCCTTTTCTGATTAGAATGCATTAAAACTAGAATTTTTCTTTTTGTATAAGTTTAATTGACATTAATACCTTTCTAAAATATTATTGAAGGTAATAATTTAGAAAGTTCATATAATATTGATTAATTATAAATACTTATTAATTAACATAATTTGTTTAGGTAGTAGTAAAAGGAAAGAAATAAGAGTTTTTTTTTCTACTTATAATATATTAAAACTAGGTTTTTTTTTTGTATACGTTTAATTGACATTAATACCTTTCGAAAATATTATTGAAAACAATATTTTGGAAAGTTCATATAATATTAATTAATTATAAATATTTTTTTAATCAATACAATTTGTTTGAGTAGTAGCAAAAGAAAAGAAATTAAAGTTTCATTTTCTGATTATAATGCATTAAAACTTGGATTATTATTTTTATATAAGTTAAATTGACATTAATACCTTTCTAAAATGTCATTAAACGTAATATTATTAAAATTTTAGATAATATTAATTAATGATAAATACTTTTTTAGTTTACACAATTTGTTAGGGTAATAACAAAAGGAAATGAATAAGAGTTTGCTTTTCTAATTATAATGCATTAAAATAAGGATTATAATTTTTTTGTTATAAGTTAAATTGACATGAATATCTTTCTAAAATGTCACTAAAGATAATATTTTAGAAACTTTAGATAAAATTTATTAATTATAAATATTTTTTAATCAACACGATTTGTTTAGGTAATAACAAAAGGAAAGAAATAAGAGTTTCATTTTCTGATTATAATATATTAAAAATAATATTTTTTTGTATAATTTAAATCGACATTAATACCTATCTAAAATGTCATTGAAGGTAATATTATGAAATTTTTAGATAATATTAATTAATTATAAATAGTTTTTTAATTAACAAAATTAGTTTGGGTAGTAGTAAAATGAAAGAAATAAGAGTTTCCTTTTTTGATTATAATGCATTAAAAATAGAATTATTATTTTTTGTATATGTTTAATTGACATTAATACTTTTCTAAAATATCATTAAAGGTAATATTTCGGAAAGTTCATATAATATTGATAGCAAAAAGAAAGAAATAATAGTTTCTTTTTCTGATTATAATGCATTAAAAATAGGATTAATTTTTTTAGTATACGTTTAATTGACATTAATACCTTTCTAAAACTTCATTTAAGGTAATATTTTGGAAAGTTTAGATAATATTAATTAATTATAAATATTTTATAATCAATACAATTAGTTAGTGTAATAGCAAAAGGAATGAAATAAGAGTTTTTTTTTTCTGATTATAATGCATTGAAACTAGGATTATTTTTTTTGTTATAAGTTAAATTGACATGAATACCTTTCTAAAATATCATTGAATGTAATATTTTAAAATATTCAGATAATCTTAATTAATTATAAATACTTTTTTAATCAATATGATTTGTTTAGGTAGTAGAAAAAGGAAAGAAATAATTGTTTCCTTTTCTGATTTTAATACATTAAAACTAGGATTATTTTTTTATTATAAGTTAAATTGATATTAATACATTTCTAAACTATTTTTAAAGATAATATTTTAGAAAGTTCAGATAATATTAATTAGTTATAAATACTTTTAAATTTGACACGATTTGTTTGTGTAGTAGCAAGAGGAAAGAAATAAGAGTTTTCTTTTCTAATTATAATGCATTACAACTATGATTTTTTTTTTTAGTATACGTTTAATTGATATTAATACCTTTCTAAAACATCATTGAAGGTAATATTTTAGAAAGTTCAAATAATATTAATTAATTATAAATATACTTTTAATCAATACAATTTGTTAGGATAGTAACAAAAGGAATGAAATAAGAGCTTCTTTTTCTTATTATAATGTATTAAAACTAGGATTTTTGTTTTGTTATAAGTTAAATTGACATGAATACCTTTCTAAAATGTGTAATATTTTGAAAAAATCTGATAATATTAAATAATTACGTCTGGAATCTCAAATATTTGTTTGTGGCTATTAATTTTAACAACCTTGACGCCTATATCCGTTTAAACTGCTATGTGATTCGTGTGCCTCAAGTTAAATCGATCGTTCTGAAAATACGGTAGCTTTTGAGGGGTATGTATGTCATTTTAGCACAAACTTACCACCCTCCACGGCAAAAGCTAGTCGAAAACCTTGATGCCTCCGAGTTCATCTTCGCACTGCCTCACATACTGCGCGGCCGCAGCGGCTTCGCCAGCGTCGCCATGATCCTTGGAGCAATGGGAGGAAGGGAAAGGGAAAGGGGGAGGCATGAGATAGCATGGCTCCGACGACATAGCCTGGCGGCATGGGAGGTCCGACTGCGTGTGCCGGAGCAGGATCCACGGCTGCAAGCCACCGAGACCCTGCGCCACGTACCCGAACGTCGACCACGCGCTGGTGATCAGGGCGTCGCTGAAGCTCAGAAGCTCCACCTCTGCCAACGCCTTGATGTTGTGGCCTCGTTGTTCCGTGTGCTGCTGCTCCTCGTGGCTCGGCTGGTGCACCCTGACCACCTCGCCGGTCGTCGTGGGATGCTTGGCGTACATGTCTCGGATCCTCTCGGCGTATCCGGAAAACAAGCTAGCGACCAGGACGGCCTTCACCTTCGTGTCGGTCTTCGAAGCTGGTCCCGCCCACTCCTGAAAGTTCACCGCAGGCAGAATGCCTTCACTGAGCGAGCAGTTAATGACCTGACGCAGCATCGACTCGAACGGAACGGGGAAGTTGTCGAAGACTCGGATCTGGATGCCCAACGTCTCATCAGCCGCAGCAAGATGAGCACGGTAATACTTGGTGACGTAGTCCCACACGGCGTTGGTCGGGTGCACAAGATACCGAACGAGGTGGTGGAACGTGGTCGCTCTCTCCGGGAAAAGCTGCCGCAACTCCTCCTCGTACTCCTGCAGCAGAAACAGGGACGGCACGAAGTAGTGGTCTGATTTCAGCAGCAGCCAAGGGATCCTCCGAAGCATCCGCTGCGCGTCGCCGCAGAAGAACAGCTTATCCCATTGGTCGTAGTACCAGGGCAGGTGGAGGTAGACGTAAGCCGGCAACGTAGCATTGGAAGAACCTGAGAGCATCTCGTCGTCGATGACCTTATCGCGGAGCATGTTGCCGTAGCTCTGAGGAGTCCCTGTGTCGAAATCGAGGAAGTTGTGGACGGGGAAGTCGGAAGGCAGAGCCCACGAAGTCCCCGGAAAGGGCTCGCAGAGAAGGTCGGTGAAGTCGCTGGGGATGTGGACCAGCAGAACCTTGTTGTTGAGGAGAGCGTAGAGGAAGGAGGAGACGATGGTGAGCACCCTGTTGCCGAGGCCATTGTGCGGGATCCAAACCACGTAGTTGCACTCCATGGGGCCGTCGCCGCGGCCGGACTTCAACTGCTCTATGGACTTGCGGTAGAGATCGGTGTTGGGAGCGCATTTCTTGTGGAGAGCTTCGTATTCTCGTAGCTTTCGGACGAGATGAGGCGAAGGAGCGTGCGGTGATGCCTTGCGGTAGAGCATAGACTGGTATCGACTGAGGCAGGACTTGTCATCGAATTCAGGAGACAAGAGGCCGCCAAGGAGTCTGTCATTGGGTGCCTCGGACGAGCTATTTTTCCGACCTAGATAGATGTTCCAAGAAATGCACAAGTGACTCGAGTTTAGCTATAACGATTAACTGCAAGAAAAAATATTTAAGATAGTGATAAGCTCGTTTAGTTCTACATCGGTTGAGAAGTATGTGAACGGATCACCCTTACCCTTAGAGGTATTTTTTTTGAAGTTTCAATGCTCCGAAAAGATAAAATTGTACGGATACACCCATCGCCCAAGGCGAATAATTTCTCGCGAGCTTACTGGCCGCACTAAATAATCTCTTATCAGATTGGTGCTATAATGGGGGCCTGAGGTTTACACCTCAGTCGAGTAAACTCCGCTCTCGAGCTGTGCACCTCGGCTATGAGCCATTGACCCCCTTATGGGAGGGAGCACTGATAAAATCTTTAATGCTCCGAAAGGACAAATCGATCAAATGGCAGCATCTTGTATGATTTGACAACAATTATTCATTATTATGATTGTCCAAACAGAAAAAATACAACAGAACAAAAAGAAGAAGACTAATTTTATGTTCAATAGAAGATTTTTACATGACTGGACCAAATATTCCATCGAAAAATTTCAGAGAGATTTGAGTCTATATTTTAAAATATAAACACAAATATATTGTTCCTTAAAAAGAAAAAAACCGACTGATATCCCTCTCTGATTTACAGGATGTAATTATATATATATATATATATATATATATATATATATATATATATATATATATATATAACATTATATTCTTGTTTTTTTCTTGTAGTTTTTTCTTTTCTAATATCAAGACTTTGAAAAAGGAAATTCGATTTTAATGTTACTTTTCACCATTACTTAGTCCATATATCTTTTTCTTCCACTAACCTCAAATCAGAACAAAAAAATAAATATGAACTATATTTCTTTCTTTCCAAATCCTACATAAAAATACACTTGAATTTACATACGGTTCATAGAGCCTATCAAAAGTTAAAAGGGAGCATTGGGATAGCTAAGCTAAAAGATCCTAATATTAGTGGAATCAACAAAGACAAAACGTTAATAACAAGGGATGCCATATGAGGACATATTCTCAAGATAGCAGGCCTCGTCAAACAATTAAAAATGCTTGTCTTGCAGATTCCTACTCCAAAAACTAACTTGTTTGAGATATGATAAAAAGGATAAATTTATCTGTTCCTAAGTGTATTTGATCCTAAATTTTATCTCTGAAGAAGAAGAAGAAGTGAACGAATGCTTAGTGTTGAGAACACGGTGATAGAGAGTTACCTATTCCAGCGACTGCACCAACCGGCCGCAGCAGTTCCCAGGATGGCGCCCTATGGGTTCCGACGAGGAACACCAACAGCACCGAGACAAAGCAGGTGAGTAGGAGCACCCATGGCTTCAGAATACGGGAGCTGTGCCTCTTCGGCTGCTCTTCCATATTATTTCCAGACATGTCCAAGCTCTTGCTGCGTCTCACCTCCATTTTTAGGTAGCCAAGATCCTCCTCTAAGTTTCTTGTAACGGTGTGCCTATGTCTCAACCTCGGTTTGATACGATCTCGCTTTTAAAATATGAGGTTGTAAGGTCAAGAGAATGTGGTTCGACGAGGCCCGAGACAGATCCGGGCTTTGCTGCTCTAGTCGTCAACCTGTGTCTGCTCAGATCCATAGAATCTCTTTATTAGTAGTCCACCATAATCGAAGAAAGCACTTAAAGAAGCCTAGCAAACGGTTCAATGGGTGTTCCAATCACTCGCACATCGAATGAGTCAACTATATAAATCTTGCAAGGATTATATGAAAAGGTCAACACTTACGGTGAGAGACCTAATCCTAAAGTAGAGAGAGAGAGAGAGAGAGAGAGGGGAGATAGTGATTTAGCAGTCACTCACTAGAGATGTCCGCCGACATTAGGGAGGATGGCCATCATTGAAGTAAAAAGAGTGAAATAACAGTAGCAGAGACGGTTGAGAAATAGAGATATATGAACACCGTGGGATTTGGATAGCAAGTTTGGATCCCTCGAAATTTGGAAAGCTTTGAGGGGAGGTGAAAATATATAGACTGAGAAGAGTATGAGATTTACGTTATAGTGCATGTGGTAACGATGGGAACAATATCGTCCTCAATAGTAATTAGTTGGAGTGAAGGGCGGTGAGTTTCTTCCTCGAAATAAAAAAGAAAGTACAAAAAAAGAAAGTACAAAAAAAGAAGCTACACAAATCAAAAATATTTTGTATGAAAAGATCTTCTAAAATATTTTGTAAAAACAGAAACTACACACAAATCAAATCAAATCAGAAAGATCTTATGAGATTTTTCTCTTAGTTGTGTACTTTCTTGTTTTGTTAATTACTCTTAAGGAAAAGAATAGCAAAAATATTTCTTTTGTATGAAAATTTAATTTAATTTTTAATTGACATGATTTGTTAGGGTAATAACAAAAAGAAAGAAACAATAGTTTCCTTTTCTGATTATAATACATTGAAATTATGATTAATTTTTTTGGTATAAATTTAATTGACACTAAAACCTTTATAAAATGTCATTGAAGGAAATATTTTAGAAAGTTTAGATAATATTAATTAATTATAAATATATTTTTTTGATACGATCTGATTATAATGTATTAAAACTATATTTCAAAAATGTCATTGAAAACAATATTTCAAAAATTTTAGATAATATTGATTAATTATAAATACTTTTTTAATTGACACGATTCGTTTGAGTAGTAGCGAAAGAAGTATGAGTTTTCTTTTCTGATTTTAATGCATTATAACTAGAATTATTATTTTGGGTATAAGAATAATTGAAATTAATACATTTCTAAAATGTTATTGAAGGTAATATTTTGGAAAGTTCAGATAATATTGATTAATTATAAATATTTTTTAATTAACACAATTTGTTTGGGTAGTATCAAATGGTAAAAAATAAGAGTTTTTTTTCTAATTATAATGCATTAAAACTAAGATTTTTTTTTGTTATAATTTTTATTAACATTAATATCTTTCTAAAATGTCATTAAAAGTAATATTTTAAAAAATTCAGATAAAATTTATTAATTATAAATTTTTTTTTAATCAACATGATTTGTTTGGGTAGTAGCAAAAGGAAAGAAATAAGAATTTCTTTTTCTGATTATAATACATGAAAACTAAGATTATTTTTTCATAAGTTTAATTTCCATTAATACATTTCTAAAATGTTATTAAATATAATATTTTAGAAAATTCAGATAATATTAATTAATTATTAATATTTTTTTAATCAACACGAGTTGTTTGGATAGTAGCTAAAGGAAAGAAATGAGAGTTTCCTTTTCTTATTATAATGCATTAAAACTAGGATTATTGTTTTATAAGTTTAATTGGTATTAATACCTTTCTAAAATGTCATTTAAGGTAATATTTTAGAAAATTCAGATAATATTAATTAATTATAAAATACTTTTTTAATCAATATAATTTGTTTGGATGGTAGCAAAAGGAAAGAAATAAGAGTTTCCTTTTCTAATTATAATGCATTAAAACTAGGAATTTTTTTTTGTATAAGTTAAATTGACATTAATACCTTTCTAAAATATTAAAAGTAATATTTTAGAAAATTTAGAAAATATTAATTAATTATAAATATTTTTTTAATCAACACGATTTGTTTGGATAGTAGCAAAAGAAAAGAAATAAGAGTTTCCTTTTCTGATTATAATGTATTAAAACTAATATTATTTTTTATATAAGTTAAATTGACATTAATACCTTTCCAAAATGTCATTGAAGGCAATATTATGAAAAATTAAGATAATATTAATTAATTATAAGTATTTTTTTAATCAACACGATTTGTTTGGGTAGCAACAAAATGAAAGAAATAAGAGTTTCATTTTATGATTATAATACATTAAAACTAAGATTTTTTTTATATATAAGTTAAATGGACATTAATACCTTTCTAAAATGTTATTAAAGGTAATATTTCAGAAAATTCAGATAATATTAATTAATTATAAATACTTATTTAATCAACACGATTTGTTTGGGTAATAGCAAAATAAAAAAAATCATTGTTTCCTTTTCTGATTACAATGCATTAAAACTATGATTATATTTTTTGGGTATAAGTTAAATTGACATTAATATATTTCGAAAATATCATTTAAGGTAATATTTTAAAAAATACAGATAATATTAATTAATTATAAATAATTTTTTTGATCAATAAGATTTGTTTGGGTAGTAATAAAAGGAAAGAAATAAGAGTTTCCTTTTCTGATTATAATGCATTAATGCTAGGATTATTTTTTTTTATATAATCTAAATCGACATTAATACCTTTCTAAAATGTCATTAAAGGTAATATTATAAAAAATAAGATAATATTAATTATATATATATATATATATATATATATATATATATTAATTAACACGATTTGTTTGGATAGTAGCAAAACAAAAGAAATAAGAGTTTCCTATTTTGATTATAATGTAATAAAACTATGATTATTTTTTTATATAAGTTTAATTGATATTAATAATTTTCTAAAATGTCATTAAAGGTAATATTTTGAAAAATTCAGATAATATTAATTAATTATAAATACTTTTTTAATCAACAAGATTTGTTTGAGTTGTAGCAAAAGAAAAGAAATAAGAATTTCCTTTTCTGATTATAATGCATTAAAATAGGAATTTTTTTATATTAGTTAAATTACCATTAATACCTTTCTAAAACATCATTAATGGTAATATTTTTTAAAGTTTAGATAATATTAATTAATTATCAATACTTTTTAATCAATAAAATTTGTTTGGTTAGTAGCGAAAGAATGAAAAAAAAGTTTCTTTTTCCGATTATAATGTATTAAAACTAGAATTAATTTTTTTGTATAAGTTTAATTAACATTAATATCTTTCTAAAATGTTATTATAGACAATCTTTTAGAAAACTTAGATAATATTAATTAACTATAAATATAATTTTAATTGACACAATTTGTTTGGGTAATAGCAAAACGAAAATGTAAAGATAATAATATAATGCATTAAAACTATGGTTAATTTTTTTGGTATAAGTCAAATTAACATTAATACCTTTATAAAATATCATTAAAGATAATATTTTGAAAATTTCATATAATATTAATTAATTATAAATACTTTTTAATTAACAAGATTCCTTTGGATAGTAGCAAAAGTAAAGAAATAAGTTTTTCTTTTTCTAATTATAATGCATTAAAACTAGGATTATTTTATTTTGGTATAAGTTTAATTGGCATTAATAATTTTCTAAAATGTTATTAAAGGCAATATTTTAGAAAATTAAGATAAAATTAATTAATTAAAAATAATTTTTTAATCAACACGATAGATTTGGATAGTAGCAAAAAGAAAGAAATAAGAGTTTCTTTTTCTAATTATAATGCATTAAAACTAAGATTTTTATTGTATAAGTTAAATTGACATTAATACCTTTATAAAATGTCATTGAAAGTAATATTATGAAAAATTCAGATAATATTAATTAATTATAACTACCTTTTTAATCAACACGATTATTAAACGTAATAGCAAAAGGAAAGAAATAAGAGTTTCTTATTCTGATTATAATGCATTAAAACTTGGATTATTTTTTTTGGCATAAGTTTAATTGGCATTAATACTTTTCTAAAATGTCATTGAAGCTAATATTTTTAAAAATTCAGATAAAATTAATTAATTATAAATAATTTTTAAATCAACACGATTGGTTTATATAGTAGTAAAAGGAAAGAAATAAGAGTTTTATTTTCTAATTATAATGCATTAAAACTAAGATTTTTTTTGTCTAAATTAATATTATGAAAAATTCAGATAATATTAATTAATTATAAATATTTTTTTAATTAACACGATTATTTTGGAGAGTAGCTAAAGGAAAGAATTAAGAGTTTCCTTTTCAAATTATAATACATTAAAACTTAGATTTTTTTTTGTAAGTTTAATTGGCATTAATACCTCTCTAAAATATCAATAAAGGAAATATTTTTGAAAATTTAGATAATATTAATTATTTATAAATACTTTTTTTAATCAACACGATTTGTTTGGGAAGTAGCAAAATGAAAGAAATAAGAGTTTCTTTTTCTAATTATAATCAGAAAAGGAAACTCTTATTTCTTTCCTTTTCCTACAACCCAAAATAATCATGTTAATTAAAAAAATATTTATAATTAATTAATATTATCTGAATTTTTCATAATATTATCTTCATTTACATTTTAGAAAGGTATTAATGTTAATTTAACTTATACAAAAAAAATTCTAGTTTTAATGCATTATATTTAGAAAAAAAAACTCTTATTTCTCTCCTTTTACTATTACCCAAACCAATCGTGTTGATTAGAAAATTATTTATAATTAATTAATTTTTTTGAAAATTTCAAAATATTGCCTTTAATGAAATTTTAGAAAAGTATTAATGCTAATTAAACTTATACAAAAAAAATTAATCCTAGTTTTAATGCATTATAATCAGAAAAAGAAATTCTTTTTTCTTTCCTTTTGTTATTACCCAAACAAATTATGTTAATTAAAAATTTATTTATAATTAATCAATATTATCTGAACTTTTCGAAATATTACCTTCAATGATATTTTAGATGGGTATTATTGTCAAATTAACTTATACAAAAAAAAATAACACTAGTTTTAATACATTATAATCAAAAAAGAAAATACTTATTTCTTTCCTTCTACTGTCCAAACAAATCATATTAATTAAAACAGTACTTATAATTAATTAATATTATATGAATTTTATAAAATATTGCCTTCAATAATATTTTAGAAAGGTATTAATGCCAATTAAACTTATAAAAAAAATAATACTAGTTTTAATATATCATAATCAGAAAAGGAAACTTTTATTTCTTTCCTTTTGTTACTATTCGTGTAGATTAAAAGAGTATTTATAATTAATAAATTTTATCTAAAGTTTCCAAAATATTACATTTAATAATACTTTAGAAAAGTATTAATATCAATTAAACTTATAAAAAATAATTATCTTAGTTTTAATGTATTATAAATAGACAAAGAAACTCTTATTTCTTTCTTTTTTTCAACTATCAAAACAAATTATATTAATTAAAAAAATTTAATAATTAATCAATATTATCTGAACTTTCCAAAATATTACCTTCAATAACAATTTAGAAATGTATTAATGTCAATTATACTTATACCAAAAAATAATAATTATAGTTTTAATGCATTACAATTAGAAAAAAATTCTTATTTCTTTTCTTTTGCTATTACCCAAACAAATCACGTTAATTAAAAAAGTATTTATAATTAATCAATATTATCTGAACTTTTTGAAATATTACCTTTAATAATATTTTATAAATGTATTAATGTGAACTAAACATATACAAAAAATAATACTAGTTTTAATACATTATAAACATAAAAGGAAACTCTTATTTCTTTTCTTTTGTTGCTATCCAAACAAATTGGGTTAATTAAAAAAGTATTTATAATTAATTAATATTATCTGAATTTTTCATAATATTACCTTTAACGACATTTTAGAAAGGTACTAATTTTAATTTAACTTATACAAAAAAAATAATCCTAGTTTTAATGCATTATAATCAGAAAAGGAAACTTATTTTCTTTCTTTCGCTATAACCTAAACAAATCATGTTGATTCAAAAAGTATTTACAATTAATTAATATTATCTGAACTTTCCAAAATATTAACTTCAATGACATTTTAGAAAGGTATTAATGTCAATTAAACTTATACCAAAAAAATTAATCCTAATTATAATGCATTATAATCAGAAAAAGAAACTCTTATTTCTTTCCATTTGCAATTATCCTAACAAATCGTGTTGATTAAAAAAGTATTTATAATTAATAAATTTTATCCAAAATTTTCATAATATTGCCTTCAATGATATTTTAGAATGGTATTAATGTCAATTTAACGTATAAAAAAAATAATTCTAGTTTTAATGCATTATAATTAGAAAATAAAACTCTTATTTCTTTCCTTTTGTTACAACCCAAACAAATTATGTTGATTAAAAAAGTATTTATAAATAATTAATATTCTCTATTTTTTTAAAAATATTTCCTTTAATGAAATTTTAGAGAGATATTACTACCAGTTAAACTTACAAAAAAAATCCTAGTTTTATTACATTATAATTAGAAAAAAAAACTCTTATTTCTTTCCTTTTGTTACTGCCCAAACAAATCATGTTGATTAAAAAAAATATTTATAAATAATTAATACTATCTAAATTTTCAAAAATATTTCCTTTGATGATATTTTAGAGAGGTATTAATGCCAATTAAACTTACAAAACAAAATCCTAGTTTTAATGTATTATAATCAGAAAAGGAAACTCTTATTTCTTTCCTTTTGTTACTACCCAAAATAATCGTGTTAATTAAAAAAATATTTATAATTAATTAATATTATCTAAAATTTTCATAATATTAATTTAGACAAAAAAAATCCTAGTTTTAATGCATTATAATTAGAAAATGAAACTCTTATTTTTTTTCCGTTTACTACTACCCAAACCCATCGTGTTAATTAAAAAAATATTTATAATTAATTAATTTTATCTGAATTTTTAAAAATATTGCCTTCAATGACATTTTAGAAAAGTATTAATACAAATTAAACTTATGCCAAAAAAAAAAAAATCCTAGTTTTAATGCATTATAATCAAAAATAAAAAACTCTTATTTCTTTCCTTTCGCTATTACGTAAAATAATCGTGTTGATTAAAAAATTATTTATAATTAATTAATATTATCTAAATTTTCATAATATTACCTTCAATGATATTTTAGAAATGTATTAATGTCAATTTAATTTATACGAAAAAAATCTTAGTTTTAATGCATTATAATTAGAAAAAGAAATTCTTACTGCCAATTAAACTTACAAAAAAATCCTAGTTTTATTACATTATAATTGAAAAGGAAACTCCTATTTCTTTCCTTTTGCTACTACCCAAACAAATCATATTGATTAAAAAAATATTTATAAATAATTAATATTATCTAAATTTTCAAAAATATTTCCTTTAATGATATTTTACAGAGGTATTAATGCCAATTAAACTTAAAAAAAAATCCTAGTTTTAATGTATTATAATCAGAAAAAGAAACTCTTATTTCTTTTCTTTTGCTACTACCCAAAATAATCATGTTAATTAAAAAAATATTTATAATTAATTAATATTATTTGAATTTTTCATAATATTAATTTAGATAAAAAAATCTTAGTTTTAATGCATTATAATTAGAAAATGAAACTCTTATTTCTTTCCTTTTACTACTACCCAAACCAATCGTATTGATTAAAAAATTATTTATAATTAATTAATTTTATCTGAATTTTTAAAAATATTACCTTCAATGACATTTTACAAAAAAAAAATAATCCTAGATTTAATACATTATAATCATAAAAAGAAACTCTTATTTCTTTCCGTTTGCTATTACGTAAAATAATCATGTTGATTAAAAAAAGTATTTTATAATTAATTAATATTATCTAAACTTTCGAAAATATTACCTTTAATGATATTTTAGAAATGTATTAATGTTAATTAAATTTATACCAAAAAATTAATCCTAATTTTAATGTATTATAATCAGAAAAGGAAACTCTTTTTTTTTTCTTTTGTTATTACACTAACAAATTGTGTCAATTAAAAATAAGAGCAATTAAATTTTCATACAAATGAAATATTTTTGCCATCCTTTTCCTTAAGAGCAATTAACAAAATAAATAAGTACACAACTAAGAAAAATCTTTGAAGATCTTTACATATAAATCATAACATCTAAAGAATATTTCTTGTACTTTCTTTTTTATTTGTGTGTAGTTTTTTTTTGTACTTCCTTTTTTTGTAATTGCTTTTTTATTTTGAGGAAGAAACATGAGTTCTCAACACACCACCCTTCACTCCACCTAATTACTATTGAGGACGACATTGTTCTGACGGTTACAACATGCACTATAACATAAATCTCATGCTCTCCTCCATCTATATATTTCCACCTCCCCTCAAAGCTTTAAGTTTCGAGGGATCCACACTTGCTATCTAAATCTCATGGTGTTCCCATATCTCTATTTCTTAGCCTATTCCACTCTCTTTACTTCGATGATGACAATCCTCTCCAGCGCTAGCGGTTATCTCCAGTGAATGATTGCTAAATCACTATCTTTCCTCTCTCTCTCTCTCTCTCTCTCCTTTATGATTAGATCTCTCCTAGTAAGTGTTGATCTTTTCATATAATATTTGCAAGATTCCTATAGTTGGCTCATCCGACGTGTGAGTGATTGGATCACATGTTGAGCCGCTAGCTAGGCTTCTGTAAGTGCTTTCTTCGATCATGGTGGATTACTAATAAAGAGACTCTATGGATCTGAGCAGACACAAGTTGACGCTTGGAGCAGTAAAGTCGGATCTGTCTAGGGCCTCATCGAACCACATTCTCTTGACCTTATAACCTCATATTTTAAGCACGAGATCACATCAAACCAAGGTTGAGACGGAGACACACCGATACAAGAAACCTGAGGAGGCTCTTGGCGACATAAAAATGGAGGCGAGACGCAGCAAGAGCTACCAAAGCTTGGACATGTCTGGGGATAATCTAGAAGCGATAAGCTAATAGGTGAGGAGAGTTCATCTTCTATATTATGTGGATAAGTCAAAAAGTCAATAATACTCTCCTTCCATAGGTTCGTAAATTTAAACAAAAAGGGTAGTTTTGGTATTCAAGATTATTTGGATAATATTCTTAGGATTTTTTTGTAGATTTATCTATAATTAAATAGTTTGATTAAAAAAGTATTTATAATTAATTAATATTTTCTGAACTTTTCAAAATATTACCTTCAATGATATTTTAGAAAAGTATTAATGTCAATTAAACTTATACTAAAAATACTAATTCTAATTTTAATGCATTATAATCAGAAAAGGAAACTCTTATTTTTTTCATTTGCTACTACCCAAACAAATTGTGTTAATTAAAAAAGAATTTATGATTAATTAATATTATATGAATTTTCTAAAATATTGCCTTCAATGACATTTTAGAAAGGTATTAATGTCAATTAAACTTATACCAAAAATAATAATTTAGTTTTAATGTATTATAATCAGAAAAAGGAACTCTTAGTTCTTTCATTTTGCTACTACTCAAACAAATTATGTTAATTAAAAAAGGATTTATGATTAATTAATATTACATAAATTTTCTAAAATATTGCCTTCAATGACATTTTAGAATTATATTAATGTCAATTTAACTTATACAAAAAAATAATCCTAATTTTAATTCATTTTAATTCGAAAAAGAAATTCTGATTTCTTTTCTTTTGCTACTACCCAAACAAATTGTGTTAATTAAAAGAGTATTTATAATTAATTAATATTATCTATGCTTTTCAAAATATTACCTTCCATGATATTTTAGAAAGGTATTAATGTCAATTTAAACTTATATTAAAAAAATAATCCTTGCTTTAATACATTATAATTAAAAAAAGAAACTCTTATTTCATTCTTTTAGCTACTAACTAAACAAATTGTGTTGATTAAAAAAATATTTATAATTAATTAATATTATCTAAACTTTTCAAAATATTACCTTCGACGATTGTTTAGAAATGTATTAATATCAATTAAACTTATACTAAAAAAAATAATCCTAGTTTTAATGGATTATAATAAAAAAAGAAACTATTATTTTTTTCCTTTTGCTACTACCCAAACAAATCGTATTGATTAAAAAGATATATATAATTAATTAATATTATCTAAATTTCCAAAATATTGTCTTGAATGACATTTTAGTAAGGTATTAATATCAATTAAACTGATAAAAAAAATCCTATTTTTAAAATCAGAAAAGGAAACTCTTATTTCTTTCCTTTTTTCCTACCCAAACAAATCATGTTAATTAAAAAAGTATTACTTTCAATGACATTTTAGAAAAGTATTACTTTCAATGACATTTTTGGAAAGTATTAAATATTCTAGACTCATACTCTTTGCAAACGATTCACGTAAAGATTCATTCATGGAACCAAAAATAATATCATCAACATAAATTTAAATAATAAGAAAATTAATTTTAAAATTTTTAATATATAATGTGGTATCGACCTTGCCTTTAGAGAAATTATTTTGGATAAGAAATGAGCTCAGTCTCTTATACCAAGCCATTGGGGCTTATTTCAATCCATAGAGAGCTTTAGTCAATTTAAATACATGATTCAAAAAATTATCATTTTTAAATCTGGGAGGTTATTCAACATAAACTTCTTTGGAAATAAAGTTATTAAGAAAAGTACTTTTAACATCCATTTGAAATAACTTAAAATTATTACTACTAGCATAGGCAAGGAGCATCCTTATGGCTTCTAATCATGCCACAAGAGCGAATGTTTCTTCATAATCGATACATTCTTCTTGGTTGAAACCCTTAGCGTTGTTTCTAACTATGATACCAAATTCATCTTTCTTGTTTCTAAAGATCCATTTAGTACCAATAACTAAATGGTCATTTGGCCTCGAAACAAGCTTCTATATCCCATTTCTCTCAAATTGGTTCAACTCTTCTTGTATTACTATAACTCATGAATCATCTTTCAAGGCCTTGTCAATGCATTTAGGTTCAATTTGGGAGAGAAAAGCAACGTTGGTACAAAAATTCTTAAAAGAAGAATGAGTTTGAACCCATTTTAATATATCTCCTACGATTAGCTCTTTAGGATGAGCATTTACATACTTCCATTCCTTGGGTAAGGATATTTCGAAAAAAGATGCATCTAAGTTGTTAGATGGAGAAAGGGTTTCATTTAAATTAAAAGCATCAAAATTAAGATCATCGTCAAAATCATTTTAACTTTGGAAACTTTATTAAAAACAACATGAATAGATTTTTCTATAATCAAAATTCTTTTGTTAAAGATACGAAAGACCTTAGAAATAGAAGAATAACCAAGAAAAATCCCTTCATCAGATTTTACATCAAACTTTCCTAAGGCATCTTTTTCATTCAAGATAAAACATTTACACCCGAAAACTTTAAAATATGAAACATTGGGTTTTTTGTTGTTCCACAACTCATCAGGAGTTTTGGAGAGTAATGGTCTTATTAGAACTCTATTCATGATATAGCATGTCGTATTTACGGCTTCGGCCCAAAAATATTTGGGTAGGGTATATTCGTTTAACATGGTTCTAGCCATTTCTTATAAGTTTTTATTTTTTCTTTCTACTACTCCATTTTGTTGAGGATTTTTTGAAGTAGCAAAATTATGGTTGTATCCATTAGATTCATAAAATTCTTAGAAATCATGGTTTTGAAATTCACCACCGTGATCACTTCGAATTGATGAAATCATAAAACCATTTTCATTTTGAACAAGTTTACAAAACTTAGAAACATGCTTAAAGCAATCACTTTTGTGCGCCAAAAAGTAAGTCCAATTATATCTATTATAATCATCCACGATGACAAAGGCGTATTTGCTACCTCCTAAGCTTGATGTAGCAATTGGTCTGAACAAGTCCATATGGATCAATTACAATGGTCAATAGGTGCTTATTTAGTTCTTTAGTTTGAAACTACCTTTTATTTGTTTTCCTAGTTGACATGCATCATACACATTGTCTTTAATGAACTTAATGTGAGGAATTCCTCTTACAAGTTCTTTAGATGAGATTTGAGAGATTAGTTTCATGCTAGCATGACCTAATCTCCTATGCCAAAGCCAAGCATCGTCATTCAAAATCAAAAAACACATTTCATTATAAAGATCATCAATATCGATAGTGTATACATTATTTTGTTTTAGGGCAATCATAGATGTGTTTTTGTGTGGTTTTTTAATAATATAAGCATTGGATTCAAATCTAATGATGTATCCTTTATCACACAATTGACTAATGCTCAAAAGGTTATGTTTTAAGCCATCAACCAACAACACATCTTCAATAAAGAAGTTGAATTTGTTACCTATGATTCTTTTGCCAATGATTTTACCATAATTGTTATCTCCGAAGGTGACATATCCTTCGTCTAGGCTAGTGAGCTTAGAGAATTAAGATGGATCTCCGGTCATATGCTTTGAGCAACCACTATCAAGGTACCTTCTCTTGCTCCTAGCTTGTGATGGTAAATATTTCTACAAAAAAAGGTGATTTTTAGGTACCCATTTGACCTTGAGTGCCTCAAAAATCGATCTACATAATTTATCATGTTGTATTGAGTCATTTGAGGTTCCTTTAGGAACCCAAATCAATTTATGTAGACTATATCTCTTAAATGGACATTAGTACGCAACATATCCAAATTTACAACAAAAGTTGCATTTGTTTTGGGGTGAAAGGTAGGACCTTTAACAAAGATGGTTGGATTTTTATGAGTGTTACTTACAAAGCTGATTCCATCTCTTCTTTTATGAACGTGACCCTTATTGATAAGGATCATGTTCAAGGACTTGCTACCGACCTCAAATTTTTCTAAGGTTTCTTTGAGTAGCAAGTTATCCTTTCTAAATATTTCTAATTGATTGCATTTTGTGCAAGGAGCTGAACTATCATCATGCTTAATTTTTAGTCTATCAAAATCACTAACAAGAGAAGTATGTTCCCTTTTTAACAATTTATATTTTTTACTAACTAATTTACATTCATCGAATAAAACATGAAAAGCTCTTAGTAATTCATCAAAAGATAAACTTGCATCTAATGAACTGCTTACCTCATCTCCAATAGCCATTAGCGCATAGTGAGCAACTTGCTCAGTGTTGGTTTGTTCCTCTTCTTCGGATGCACTTAAGTCGTCCCATGTTGCTTTAAGAGCCTTCTTCTTCTTTGATTGTTTCTTCTTTGCTTGGGGACATTCACTTTTGAAATGTCCCGGCTTCTTGCATTCGTAGCATATAACATGTTCTTTTTTGGGTTCAAATTTATTTTTAGTGTCATTTCTAAATTTATTCTTTTTTATGAATTTTTTAAACTTTCTTATCAAGAGTGTCAAGTCATCATCATAGTCCTCATCACTTGAATTTTCTTTCAAGTGGTCTTCTTGAGTTCTTAGTGTCATATCCTTTTTGTTTTTTGGAAGGTTATTCTCAAACTCTTCATGAGCATTGAAAGTCATCTCATAGGTCATTAATGATCCAATTAGTTCTTTGAGTGGAAAGTTATTTAAATCCTTAGCCTCTTGAATATCTGTTACTTTAGGATCCCAACTCTTTGGAAGGGATCTTAAGATTTTATTAACAAGTTCAAAATCCAAAAAACTTTTACCAAGTCATTTTAAACCATTGACGACATCTATAAATCGGGTATTTATGTCTCCAATGGTCTCACTCGGTTTCATTCGAAACAACTTATAAGTATGGACTAAAAGATTAATTTTTGACCCCTCTACTCTACTAATGCCTTCGTGAGTCACTTCGAGTGTGTGCCATATATCAAAAGCTATTTCACAAATAGACACTCAATTGAACTCGTTTTTATGTAAAACACAAAACAAGACATTCATAGCCTTGGCGTTTAAAGCGAAAGTCTTCTTCTCCAACTCATTCTAATCGCTGAAGAGAAGACTTATGAAAACTATTTTCAACAATGTTCCATAGCTTAAAATCCATAGAAATCAGAAAAATTCTCATTCTAGTTTTCCAATATGTGTAATTCGTTCCATTGAACATGGGCGGACGTATAATTGAGTGACCCTCTTGGTTGCTAGTAAATGCCATCTCTCTTGGGTTTCAAACCAAATGAGAGTGACCTTGCTCTGATATCAATTGTTAGGATCAAGAGCGACACTAAGAGAGGGGGTGAATTAGTGCAGCGAAAAAATTACCCATTTCAAAAGTCTTCGTTTCGATTAAACCCGATTCTGACGAAAATCATTTCGTAAAGATTTTAACTTGAAAGCGTATGAGAGCATAGAGAAAGCAGTAAGAAGGTAAAGTAGCTTGCAAGAAAGGTAAATTGCTCAAGATGAAATGCAAACCGGAATTTATAGTGGTTTGGTCATTGTGACCTACATCCACATTCGGATTCCTCCTCTGTTGAGGTCACCGGCGTCCACTAATGGCCTTCCTTCAATAGGCAAAGACCAACCACCTTTTATAGTGCTTTATCCTTTTCACGGGTTTAGGAGATAACCCTTACAAGTCTCACACCTTTCTTAAATGATCTCAATACTTAGAAAGGGAGGAGGAGGACTCTAGCACTTTTACAATACTTTAACACTTCAAGGATTTAAGATTATACTAATACTTTTGTACCATTTTATGCAAAAAAGGGTGAGGTATTTATAGGCTCCAATGACTTCAAAATTAGAGCTAAAAAGTATCACATCCCCTGATTTGGAGGTATTGGTGATACCACCGTCATTACTGGGCGGTACTACCGCTTGTAGTTTGACACTAAAAGGAAACCAATTCCTATTTGTTAAAGAGTAAGAGTAAGAGTAAGAGGAAACCAATCTCTAAAATCTCATCCAAAGAACTTGTAGGAGGAATTTCTAATATTAAGTTTGTTAAAGATAATGTATGTGATGCATGTCAACTAGGAAAACAAATAAAAGGTAGTTTCAAACCAAAAAATCAAATAAGCACCTCTAGGCCATTGCAATTGATCCATATGGATTTGTTTGGACCAATTAATACATCAAGCCTAGGAGGTAGCAAATATGCCTTTGTCATTGTGGATGATTATAGTAAATACGCTTGGACATACTTTTTAGCACACAAAAGTGATTGCTTTAGGTATTTTTCTAAGTTTTGAAAACTTGTTCAAAATTAAAAAGGCTTTATGATTTTATCAATTCAGAGTGATTACGGTGGAGAATTTTAAAATCATGATTTCTAATTTTTTTGTAAATCAAATGGATACAACCATAATTTCTCTACTTCGAGAAATCCTTAACAAAATGGAGTAGTAGAAAGAAAAAATAGAAATTTACAAGAAATTACAAGAATCATGTTAAACGAATATAGCCTACCCAAATATTTTTGGGCCGAAGCCATTAATATGACATGCTTTGTCATGAATAGGGTTCTAGAAAGACCATTACTTTCCAAAACTCTTTATGAATTATGGAATAATAAAAAATCTAAAATTTTATATTTTAAAGCTTTCGGTTGTAAATCTTTTGTCTTGAATGAAAAAGATGCCTTAGGAAAGTTTAATGCAAAATCCAATGAAGGGATTTTTCTTCGCTACTCTTTCATTTCTAAAGCTTTTCATATCTTTAATAAAAAAACTTTGGTTATAGAAGAGTCTCTACATGTTGTCTTTGATGAAGTTTTCGAATTTAAGAAAAATGAGTTTGATGCTGATCGTAATTTTGATGCTTTGAATTTAAATGAACCCTCTCCTCCAACTAGCAACTTGGATGCCTATTCTTTCGAAATATCCTTACCCAAGGAATGGAAGTATGTAGATGCTCATCCTAAGGAGCTAGTCATAGGAGATATATCAAAAGGGGTTCAAACTCGTTCTTCTCTTAAAATTTTTGTGTCGTCGTCGCTTTTCTTTCTCAAGTTAAACCTAAATGTATTGACGAGACCTTGAAGGATGATTTATGGGTTATCGCAATGCAAGAAGAGTTGAATCAATTTGAGAGAAATGAGGTGTGGAAGCTTATTCTGAGGCCAAATGACCATTTAGTTATTAGTAATAAATGAGTCTTTAGAAACAAACAAGATGAATTTAGTATCATGGTTAGAAATAAGGCTCGATTAGTGACCAAAGGTTTCAACTAAGAAGAAGGTATCGATTATGATGAAACCTTTGCTCCTATGGTACGATTAGAAGCCATAAGGATGCTCCTTGCCTATGCTAGTAGTAATAATTTTAAGTTATTTCAAATAGATGTCAAAAGTGCTTTTCTTAATGACTTTATTAGGATGAGCATCTACATAATTTCATTCCTTGGCTAAGGATGTTTCGGAAGAATATGCATCCAAGTTGCTAGTTGGAGGAGAGGGTTCATTTAAATTCAAAGCATCAAAATTAATATCATCATCAAACTTATTTTTCTTAATTCGGAAACCTCATTAAAGCTAACATGTATAGACTCTTCTATAACCAAAGTTTTTTTGTTAAAGATATGAAAAGTTTTAGAAATAGAAGAGTAGCCAACAAAAATTCCTTCATCGGATTTTGTATCAAACTTTCCTGAGACATCTTTTTCATTCAAGATAAAACATTTATAACCAAAAATTTTAAAATATGAAATGTTAGGTTTTTTGTTATTCCATAATTCATAATGAGTTTTGGAAAGTAATAGTATTTCAAGAACCCTATTCATGACAAAGCATGTCGTATTAACGGCTTCGGCCCAAAAAATATTTGGGTAGGCTATGTTCGTTTAAAATGGTTCTTGTCATTTCTTGTAAATTTTTATTTTTTTTTCTACTATATTTTGTTGAGGATTTCTCGGAGTAGAGAAATTATGGTTGTATCCATTTGATTCACAAAAATTTTGAAATTCATAATTTTAAAATTTATAATTTTAAAATTCTCCACCATGATCACTCTGAATTGATGAAATCATAAAGCCTTTTTCATTTTGAACAAGTTTTCAAAACTTAGAAAAATACCTAAAGCAATCACTTTTGTGTGCCAAAAAGTATGTCCAAGTGTATCTATTCTAATCGTCCACAATGACAAATGCATATTTGCTACCTCCTAGGCTTGATGTATCAATTGGTCCAAATAAATCCATATAGATCAATTGCAATGGTCTAGAGATGCTTATTTGATTCTTTGGTTTGAAACTACCTTTTATTCGTTTTCCTAGTTGACATACATCACATACATTATCTTTAACAAACTTAATGTTAGGAATTCCTTTTACAAGTTCTTTGGATGAGATTTTAGAGATTAGTTTCATACTAGCATGACCTAATCTTCTATGCTAAAGCCAAGCATCATAATTCAAAACTTAAAAATATATTTCATTACAAAGATCATCAATGTCTATAGTGTATACATTATTTTGTTTTAGGGTAATCATAGATGTGTTTTTGTGTGGTTTTTCAATAATGCAAGCATTGGATTCAAATCTAATGATGTATCCTTTATCACAAAATTGACTAATGCTCAAAAGATTATGCTTTGAGCCATCAACCAATAATACATCTTCAATCAAAAAGTTAGATTTGTTACCTATGGCTCCTTTGCTAATGATTTTACCCTTGTTGTTGTCTCCGAATATGACATACCGTTCGTCTATGCTAATGAGCTTAAAGAATTGAGATGAATCTCCGGTCATATGCCTTGAGCATCTACTATCAAGGTACCATCTCTTGCTCTAGCTTGTGATAGTAAACATTTCTAAAAAAAGGGTGATTTTTAGGTACCCATTTGACTTTGGGTGCCTAAAAAATCGATTGACTTAAGTTATTATTTTACATGGAGTTCTTTATGGTTCCTTTAGGAACCCAAATCAATTTATGTAAACTACATCTTTTAAATGAACATTGATAAGCAACATGTCTAAATTTGCAACAAAAGTTACATTTATTTCAGGGTGAAACATGCAAAGTTGGATCTTTAACAAAGATGGTTGGATTCTTATAAGCGTTACTCACAAAGCCGATTATATCTCTTCTATGAACATGATTCTTACTTGCAAGAATCATGTTTAAGGATTTGCTACATATTTCAAATTTTTCTAAGGTTTCATGTAGTTACAAATTCTCTTTTTTAAGTGTTTCTAATTCATGACATTTTGTGCAAGGAGCTAATCTATCATCATGCTCAATATTTAGTCTATCAAAATCACTAACAAGAGAAGCATGCTCCTTTTTAAATAATTTATATTTTTGACTAACTAATTTACATTCATCAAAAAAATCATGAAACACACTTAATAGTTTATCAAAAAACAAATTTGCATATAATGAACTACTTACCTCATCTCCGATAGCCATTAGTGCGTAGTGAGCAACTTGCTCTGTGTTGGTTTGCTCCTCTTCTTCGGATGCACTTGAATCGTCCCAAGTTGCTTTAAGAGTCTTCTTCTTCTTTGATTGCTTCTTTTTTGCTTGGGGACATTCACTTTTGAAATGTCCTGGCTTTTTGCATTCGTAGCATATAACTTATTCTTTCTTGGGTTCAATTTTATTTTTAGTATCATTTTTAAATTTATTCCTTTTTTATAATTTTTTTGAACTTTCTTGTCAAGAGTGCCAAGTCATCATCATAGTCCTCATCACTTGAAATTTCTTTCAAGTGGTCTTCATGAGTTCTTAGTGTCATATCCTTCACGTTCTTTGGAAGGTTGTTCTCAAACTCTTCATGAGCATTGTAAGTCATCTCAGAGGTCATTAGTGACTCGATAAATTCTTCGATAGGAAAGTTATTTAAATCCTTGGCCTCTTGAATGATCGTTACTTTAGGGTCCCAACTCTTTGTAAGGGATCTCAAGATTTTATTAATAAGTTCGAAGTTCAAAAAATATTTTCTAAGAGCTTTTAAACTATTGACGATATTCATAAAATGGGTGTACATGTTGACAATAGTTTCGCTTGGCTTCATCCGAAACAATTCATAAGTATGAACTAAAAGATTTATCTTCGACTCCTTTACTCTACTAGTGCCTTCATGAGTGATTTCGAGTGTGTGTCAAATATCAAAAGTTGTTTCACAAATAGACACTTGATTGAACTCATTTTTATCTAAAGCATAAAACAAGGCATCCATAGCCTTGGCATTTAAAGTGAAAGTCTTTTTCTCCAACTCATTCTAATCGTTTATTGGAAGAGAAGATTTTTGAAAGTCATTTTCCATAAGGTTCCATAACTCAAAATTGATTGAAATTAGAAAGATCCTCATTCTAGTCTTTCAATATGTGTAATTCGTCCCATTGAACATGGGTGGACGTGTAATTGAATGACCCTATTGATTGTCGACAAAAGTCAACTATTTTAGGTTTTAAACCAAATCGAGAGTAACCAAGCTCTGATACCAATTGTTAGGATCGAGTCAACACTAAGAGGGGGAGGGGGTGAATTAGTGCAGCATATTAAAATGTCGATTTAAAAATCTTTGTACGCTAAGAACGATCTCGGAAGATAACTTGAAAGCGTGTTTATTTATAAGGGTAGTGAAAGCCAAGTAAGAATGAAATGAAGCTATTGCAAAGTAAGTAAATAGCAATAATAGAAATGCAAACAAGAATTTATAATGATTCGGTCGGTGTGACCTACATTCACTTTCGATTCCTCCTCCGTCGAGGTCACTAGCGTCCACTAATGGTCTTCCTTCAATAGGCGAAGACCAACCACCTCTTTATAGCGCTTTCTCCTATTCACGGGTTTAGGAGATAACCCTTACAAGTCTCACACCTCTCTTGAATGATCACAATACTAGATAGGGAGGAGGACTCTTTGCACTTTTACAAGAATTAAATATTTTATTCATACTTTTGTTGCACGTTTATTACCCTTTCATGCAAAAAAGAGTAGAATATTTATAGGCCTCAATGGCCTCAGAATTGGAGCAAAAAAGTGTCACATCCCCATATTTTGGGATACTAGCGGTACCATCGCCATTACTGGACAGTCCTACCGCCTGTAGACTAACACTGGGTGGTACCATCGCTTGACAGGGGTGATACCACCGCTGGCAGCATTAACTGTCGATGGTACCACTGCCCAGTTTGGGTGGTACCACCGCCTAGACCACCTGGGAGACTAGGTCACCAGGCGGTGCCACCGCTGGCCCTAACTTCATGTGCTAAATGGGCTTGTTCAACCGGTCCAATTTAGCTTTATTAAGGGCCCAATTGGCCCTTAACTGAGTTAGTGGGATTACCTCCCAATCCTAACTCAACTTAAGGTCTAACTATAATAATTAAGACATTTAAACAAGCAAACTCTGTCCGGTATGTCGGTTGTTCTCTTGGCGATCTTCCGATGAACTTCTTGGCGAACTTCCGACGAACTCCCGACGAACTCTCAGCAAACTCCCGATGAACTCTCGGTGAGCTCCCAACGAACTCTCGACAAACTTCTGATAAACTTCCAACACATCATCCGAATCTTTGACGTATCGTCTGATCTTTGACTCGGCCCAATATCTGCTTTATGCCTTACTACTATCGTAGTTACTCCTGTACACTTTTCTTAATATATAGATTAGATCAAACACTTTACCAATTGATTTCATCATCAAAATCCAAGATTCAACAAACTGGGCCCTTAATAGGGCTGAACTGAGCCGGTTGAATAGCCCATTTAGCACCTGAAGTTACGGACGACGGTGGTACCACCTGGTGACTCAATCTCCCAAGTGGTCTGGGCGATGATACTAACGACAATAAATGCTGCCAGGCGATGGTACCACTAGAGCTCGGTCTCCGAGCTCTGTCAAGCGGTCATACCACCCAAACTAGGTGATGGTACCACCCAATGTTAGTCTACAAGCGGAAGTATCGCCCAATAATGACGGTGGTACTGTCAGTACCATAGAAATCTAGGATGAGATACTTTTTGGCTCAAATTTTGAAGTCATTGGGGCCTATAAATACCTAACCCTTTTCTGTATGAAAGGGCACAAAAGTATGAACAATATCTTGAAATTTTGGGGTGTTAAAAGTGTTGCAAAAGTGAAAAAAAGTCTTTCTCCTCCCTTTCTAGTGTTGTGATCATTCAAGAGAGGTGTGAGGCTTGTAAGGGTATATCCTAAACCCGTGAAAAGGAGAAAGCACTACAAAGAGGTGGTTAGTCTTTGCCTATTGTCCCGATCACAGTTACGCTAACCCATAAATGATGAAAGTGGGAGGACTTCTGAAGCAACAACCTATCACCGTTCTTATTGACACCGGGAGCACTAATAATTTTATGAACAGTAAGGTTGCTGTCCTGATGGCCTTACCTATCGAGAATTATAGCAGGTTTGACGTTAAGGTCACCGACGGATGAGTTTTGAAGTGTGATCGTAGGTGCCCGCAGGTGAAACTATTGCTGCAGGATCAATAGTCCTAATTTGAAGAGGATGAGTCTGTTAGGACTCTAGCTAGGAGAGTCCTAATTGAATTTTATTAAAAGGGGCATTCATGTAAAACTTACCTAGCCGACCCCTATTAAAGAGGTGAAGAGGTCGGCTAGGGTTAGGGTTAGTTGGGAGGTTACTTCTTAGAGTATGAGTCTTATTAGGAGTTGGTTAGAAGTAGAAATCTTGAGTAGGAGTCCAATTAGAAGTTAGGGTTTAGAAGCCCTATAAATAGTCATGTATTCATCATCTTTTGACAAGCAATAGATGAATCTTCTTAGCGGCCTTTGAGCAACAACTTGGAGGAAGAAACCCCTATAGAGTTCCAAGGAGGTTGATCCCCTAAAGAGATTAATTCCAAGCTTAAAATCCACAAGGGTTCTAACAAGGGAGCCCACTAGCTGATGCCTAGGTCGCGCGCATGCCCCGCGGGGCACGTTGATGATGGCACGCGTCATGTCCTCGACTGCATCGACGGTATCCCCTCGAACGAACGATCCGTCCGAGCTTCGGCCGTCGATGCAGCCCGCATCGATCCGCACCTTGAGCCGAGCGACGGATTTAAAATAAATTATATTAAATAATTTACTAATATATATCAATTTATATTAAATTATAAAAAATAAAAAAAATATAAAAAAAATAATTTCATGAAATATAAAGTAAAGAATAATATAAGTAAGAATAAAAATAATAATTTTTATAATATTAAAAAACTTAATTTTTTTTGAAAGGTCTAATTAACCATTATTTTTAAGTTGTTAAAATAAATTTTTACTAATTTTGACCCATAAAAATTAAATTTATCCAAAAATAAATAAAAAATATTTATTTTAAATTTTTTTTTTTCATATGAGATCAATTCAAATGTTTCCTTGAGGTTCTAACTTATTTTGACTAAGTTACATTGTTTCCTATCTATTTAGAAGCTCAAATATCAAGAAATATTTCATGATCATATTATGATAAAATTAAAAGAAATTAAAGAAAATAGATAAACTTTGATAATGTTTAGATGCAAAAGAAAAAAAAATTCTTAAATTGAAAAAATATATATATTTTTATTTTAAATAATATAAAAATTATTGGTAATGACTTTTGCTATTTTGAAAAGTTAGATTGGCTCCATAGAATTTTTTTGGAAATGGGGCGTTCTGCATAATTTTCTCAAAAATTAGAACTTTTTCTGAAATTTGCCAATAGGGGTCTTTCTGAAAAATTCCTTGTACGCGTATCGCTGCATCAGATCCACCGCCATGATTCATGCATTGCCTCATCGACCTCCGCCTCATAACAGGACTCCATTCATCGGCTTTACTAATCTGGTAAACTCGCAACAGTTCGCAGTTGTGAAGGCCAGCAGTGACGGCCAGAGATATTTAGCGACTAGTTTTAGAGCGCAAGAGGAATCTCTCTCTCCCGCCGCTTCTCTGCTCCTCGCAACCTCGAGAAATCGAGGGAAAAAAAAGGTGTGGATCTTCGCTTCTCTCTGCATCTCGGTTCAGATCTGAAGTCCCTGTCCTGAGATTATCGTCTAATTCGCTTCATCCCTCGCCCTTCTCCGGTGATAGGTGAGTCGCATACGGTTTGTTTTGTAGATCGAGGAAGTGAGAAGGGGTTTTGATTGGACTGGAGATGGGGGAGGGCGGGGGGTTCCAGTTGGGAACCGTCGGAGCGCTGAGCCTGTCGGTGGTATCGTCGGTGTCTATTGTGATTTGTAACAAGGCGTTGATGAGCTCCCTTGGCTTCATATTTGGTATGAGATCTGACGATTTCTCTCTTTCTTTCTTTATTTGCTTCTGCTAGTTTTTCTGTTACGTTCACAACGTTCATGTCTTGATTGCCATAAGTTGTGTAGGTAATTCTCAAAGTGGTGTGGTGTTCAATGGTTTTGTTATATATATTTTCCTGTTGCATGTGTCATTCGGACGATTGAAGATCTGCTGATAGTTGATTTTGTTTTCTTCATTCTTCACTATACATATCTATATTTCTATTTGATCTCAACTATGGTCTAAAGATGCTTTCTTGCAACCTTTTTAATAACATTCTTCCAGCAAAAGACATCTAAAGGTCTTTTACATGGTTAAATAATGGGTCTGATCCTCATGGCCATAAGCTAGTTATATGAACAAAAATATTTTTTGAAGTGTGAGCAAATAGCACATGTTTTATCTTTTTGTAGGCAAGCTTATTATATATGTATATATATACATATACATAATGTGATATATATGTCCATTTTAAGAGGGAAGTGTTGTTAATAAAATTTTCAGCTGGAGAGATCAAAAGTCTTTAATGATTCATTTGAGTTTTTATTTTTTCCTCTCCACACCTTTTTTAAGAGTTCTTGGAGAGCATGACATCATATTTTCACCAATTTCTTTTTTTCTCTTTGGTGAAAAGAAGGGGGATGCGGACACATTGTGCTCGAAATATTTAATGACTTCCTGGCTGAAAAATGTTGGCATTTGCAAAAGAAATAAGTTTGAAGACTTACTCGAAAGACAACAAAACTGGGGCCGAGGGGTAAATCACCATGGCAGATGGCTTGTGATACACCCTAGTCTAATTAGAGCAAGATGAAGGACCGTTTTCTCCTTTAATGGCATACATTCATGTCATTGCTTGAAATATATTCTTAAGTTACTACTAGTTAAAAGAAAACTTTAGTGGACACTGAACGATGATCTAGAAGTATAAACATGTAAATTCTTGAATGAAGCGCAATAAGTTATGTACATTTGCATTCTTCTGCATAGTGTGTTTGCTAATATTATGTCAAAACAAAGAGCAGAAGCTCAAATGAACTTTTTTTTGTGACACTGACATTGATGTGAAGATGAAACAAACAATAGTCTGGTAGGAAGGATATTTAAATGACAGGTTTTGATAAGTAAGGCTAAAAAATGAGGTGAGTAGAAGCATAGATGGAGTATAGAACTGAGCTATTTTTGTGTAGTACTTTTAGAGTTTCGATTTACTAAAACATAGTGGTTTGAAGAACTGCAATTTATTTCATGGCCTGAGTTGAGCTTTACTTTGGTGTTTTAAAGTAGCAGTGCAACTGATGAAGTGACCTGCTGATGGAGGTCCTAGTGATCTCAAATATTATATAGTGATTTATATACTTTATTTGCTTATGAAAAGTCAAGTATGAAAGGGAATATGCAAGAGCTCTTGTGTAAGAATATGAGGAATTCAAGTCCATTCTAGTCTGCATGGATCTCCACTATTGTCCAAAGAATAAATGACATGAATATTTTTTAGCATGTAAATCAAGAAAAAGTTTCATGCTTGCTAGTGAAATTCTTAAAGGTCCATTTTTCCTGGAATTACTTTCTTATAATCTGATATCATGTTGTCCATACCAACAATTACTGTACTACCCGAAATGGTATGAAAAGGGTGGTCCATATCGGTCAGAGAATGGATTGGTCACAGATCAGATCGCTCCTGTTTCGGGATGATACAGTCCAATTCAGGAAAAATATAAACGAAACCTATGACAACGATGAGCCCATACAACTCAGTATTAAAAAAAAAGAAAACCTAAAATAGAAATTAGGGCTCACGAATGCAAGCCCTCTTCTCGCGAAGCTGCTACCGTCACCACTGCCTACTATTTGAGGTCGTCGTTGCCGCCACCACCACCTTTCGTCGACATCTTTTGGCCATATGGTACACTCCCATCTCTTCTCCTTCTCTTTTTCCTTCTTCTTCTTTCCTCTTCCTTCGCCGCTTCCTCTTCTTCCTTTTCTTTCTCCTCTTCCTTTACCGCCTCCCTTTCTTCCTCCTCTTCCTCCATGGCCTTCTCTTCTTCCATCCTCTTCCTTACTCTTTCTTTTTCTTCCTCCCTCCTCCTCCATTGTGCCTTCCTCTTCTCCTTCCTTTCTTCTCCGTCTTCAAAATGTCTTCCCTTCTTCTTAGTCTTCGAAACATCGGTACGTACCATGTGTTGGTATTTCAGTGTTGACCAGTACATACGGGTCAGGCCAGCGACTGGTACGGGTCCAGCACACGATACACAGTCCTTGGTCCATAGAATTTATTGTTGTGTTGTAGATACAATAAGTTGTAAACATTTTTTGGGTCTTTTATGATTGCTTCCATCCAATGACTGACTTCGATAGAAACACTTTTAGAGAAGTATTCTGGTATGGTACTGTCCACATAATTTATTGTTGTATTATACATATGCTAAGATCTTAAAATTTCTTGGTTTATCTTTGATTGCTTGCCTCTGATGATTGACTGCCTTGTAAACAATCAAGCAAAGAGCTGGTTTTGTTTAGATGAAATATTCTGCATATTTGTTGTCATATATTTCTAATTTGCAAGAGTAATTACAAACTTGCATTATCTGTTGTTCTCAGCCACTACTTTGACAAGCTGGCATCTTCTTGTTACCTTCTGTTCTCTTCATGTGGCATTGTTGATGAAACTATTTGAGCACAAACCTTTTGATCGAAAGGCTGTCATGGGTTTTGGAGTACTAAATGGAATCTCCATAGGGCTATTAAATTTAAGCCTAGGTTTCAACTCTGTTGGTTTTTATCAGGTACACATACGCATTCTTCTAATAGTGACTGGGTTTTTTAGAATCAGTTTGATTTTCCCGTACTAGGAGCAATTCAGAAATCATGCTAAATCTGATGCAGTGCTTCTTTAATTAATCAAAGTATTATCCAAAGCCATTCAATTTAGGTCAATTTCTTGTCCGTGTGGTTGAAACTCAATGGGAAATGACTAGGATGAATCAAATTAACATGCGTTGGCCAATTTTGGTCACTTTTAGTTAATTTCACAGCCTCAAAAGAAGAAAGGAAAGAGGGAATGATGGCCAAGATGAAAGTCAAGATAGAAACAAGACAAAATATTGTATGATCATAACTATAGGACACAGCAGATGTTGCTGCTATTTGTTTGTCTGCAATTGTTGCAATGTCTGATATCCATTGTCATGTAAGAGAGAATGACATCGGGAAAGAGAAGGGATGACAGATAATAGTCCTTAATATTTTAAAGAAATAGGGATGCTATCACAGAGAATGAAGATGTCACATGATTCAGAATGAATCTTACATTTTTTTTTTTATATGTTTTGCATTACTTAATACTTCACCTGCATGTTTACTAGATTAATGTTAGGGCCAGAATGCAGCTTCTCATTGTTTTCATAGAGAGGTTGATAAAAGTTGAATCTTTTGTATAATATATATACTTAGATACTGTAATGATGTCCTTGTATAACATGATTGTTATTTACCTTCTAGTAAGTATAATAACTATTTTTAATATTTTTAATTATTCTTCATTAGTGGATTTACATAATATTTTATCTTTTGTATTTCATTTTCATGTTATTTTGGAAAGATAGTTATATTATGAAATATGAAGATAAAATAATATTTTAACTCCAATTATTTTTATTTTTAAATTTTATTGTATGTTTTATAGTGTTTTGATATTATTGTATAATTTTTATTTTTAAAATTTTAAATTATTTTCTTGATCAATTTTGATTCTTCCAATCAGATTTGATCCTTCCTGATTGTATTCCATTTTGGAGGCATTTGATATTACAAAAGGTATATTGCATTTATTTGATTCCTTGGACCAAAATTTACAAGATCAAGATTGGCATTTGCATTGGTGTTGGAATTTTGTCTAAGACTAGATCTGGTTTGGATAAAATAATTTGAAATCAATATGTAAAAAATTTGAAGAAAAAGTTATACATGTTAGTTTCATTATTAAAATATATGCATAGAAATATATTGAATTTCAGGATATATGTTAATCCAAATGTGAAGTTACTTTATTGTTTCCCAACAACTTAATGCTTTTTTTTCCTCTTAATAATCAAAATTGTTGCTTCTTACATATGACATAAAAGAGCAACATATTTGCAGCCTCCTTGGTTCATCATTTACAATCAGGTTAAGATCCTTTCCAATTATTCTATAAATCCAATTGTCGTTAGACTATTCATGCCAATGGGCAGTTGGTAGCTAAGGTTAATACCAATGAGCAGTTGTAGTGTGAGAACTGAATTCCAGTTAAAATACATTGGGATTCTTGGCCATGATATTTCATTCTATTGTTTTTGCCTTTATCTTCTCTGTTGCATCCGTCTCTTGCTTCCCCCTTTTCTTTGTCCAAGATAACCAATCAATAGCAAGATTTGGTGAGCATGGTGATGAGTTATAATACTCTACGTTTTCTTCTGGTTGATCCTTGTTGAGATTGATTTTCATTTCAGGAAAAGTGGCTTCTCAATGTTATCTGTTATACGTTCTAGGGTTCTAATTGTTTATAGCCTTCAATAAAATATCAACTTGACTTTTTTTTCCAAATAAATGACCAGAATTTGAACAAAAGTAAAATCCTATTCCCAGTAACACCTCAGGTGGTGCTATGTGGTAACTTGCGAGACGCTGCCAGCTGATGAAATTAGAGGGCTAAACTAAAAGAACTAAATGGAAACTACAATTCCTGCAAACTAAACGACCATGTTAATATTGGAAAAGGCTTAGATGTCATGATCTTCTTTTTTGAGTCTTGTGCTATTTTAGTTGTAGATCTTTATTTTAGTTTTGACTCATATATCTTGCTGGAACACTTCCATCCAGATGACAAAGCTAGCAATCATTCCCTGTACTGTCTTCTTGGAGACTGTATTTTTGGCAAAAAAATTCAGGTATGTTTACATTAATTTTTTTTGCAAATTTTCTTATACTTTTGTTTAAAATATTTTAGCAGTTAACCAGATGAATATAGTTGCAAAGCTCATACTTATCCAATTACAAAGGCACTTCAAATGGAAGCACTAATACTGCTGGTTTCCTATCTATCATTCAGACATCTAATTCATGACAACTAGAATATGTACAGTGATCTTAATGGCATCACATGCCATTTCATGAATTTTATTCTTGTTATTTCGTTGTAAGTGCCATTATTACTACATGTTATTTAAAGGAGCTGGAAATTAAAAATTAGGACTGCACTGGACTCTGCATAGATATAATGTAATTTCCTGCACGGCACATTCACCTTGGAAACAAGCTATTATATCAGGGCTGACAGTTGACCTATATAAGATCAGTAATTCATTCTGTTAAACAGATGCACTGATTGCCCAGAAGAAATTTCAAGTAACTTAGTGCATTGTTCTACCCTAAAAAATTTATAAATTTGTCAGGGACTCAGGATGTTGCTTTCAATTGTCCTTTTTTGAAATGTTCACCTAAATTGATATTTATATTTGCATTTTCCAGCTGCAAAATCATAGTAGGCCACTTTCAATTCTACAAAGGCAAGAATATCTTTGAGTTACAGTTACAGTCCCTGATGATCATTACTCATCAGGCCACACTGTTTTGCTTAATGGTGTCCACAAATCTATTTGTTCATATGCTGCTATGTTCATATACAAGTCTAAAAAGTCTCATTTGTTAATCTTTCAAAATAAGGATATATATTTTTCCTGATGACATTTACGAGGGCCAGCAATTTTAATCTTTCAAAGTTGGAATATATATATATATATATTGGTCCTGATGTCATTTAGTGGGTCCAGCGAGACAATCTTTGTTTGTTTAAACATCCACAGATCTATCTCTTGTTAGTATTTTATGCTAAACTAATTCTGTTAAAAGTTAGTATGATTTTATTTGACTGTTAATTTGTCCTTGCATTGCAGTCGGAGTATTCAGCTCTCACTTACCATCCTTTTATTGGGTGTTGGAATTGCAACTGTGACAGATCTGCAGCTTAATTTGCTCGGATCTGTATTGTCTCTTCTAGCAGTTGTTACCACTTGCATTGCACAGATTGTATCCTTATATAATAATCTTTCTTTATTTATTGTATGGCATCGATCAATTGTAACATCTAAAATTTGAAATTCTGACAGTATCAGCAATTTAATTTTTACATGTGGCCGTTTACAGGTAAGACGCTAGTATAATAGCATGGGTTCCATGCTAACTGACATGCTACCAATATGCATGTATGTTCATTTTGTCATATCTTTGGCATGACAAGGATGTCCATGCTGACATCATGCTGGCATCATTTGACATGGCCCAAAACTCACCATAACTCGAAACCATGATAACCATTTAACTAATCTTCACATAGGGTGTTATTTGGCATGCAACTGACGTCCTTTCAGGCGTTTAGGTAATGACACAATACACCAAAAAGAAAGCTTACTGTTGAAAGAATGTTGCTATATGTTCAAATATGTTCAAGTTGGGAATATTTATTTGAATTTGGCTGGTCCTGGATTTAACAGCCAGTTATCACAAGCCATTATAAGTATGTGTAATAAGCAAAATATGATCTTATGATATTTTCTTTGTCCATCTGTGGAGGCTTTTGTATCAAGTAACGAGGAAGATCAGAAAGACTGGTTGCAGTAGATCTGTGTGGTACTAATTTTTCTGTTACCATTGATTGAGTATAGCTTGTTCCCTACTTTTTATACTGAACCACTCATGCTTTTGATTCTTCGGAGTTTGGACCTTAACCAGTTGTTTGCAGATGACAAACACTATACAAAAGAAGTTCAAGGTCTCTTCAACCCAACTTTTGTATCAATCTGCCCCTTACCAAGCTTTAACTCTGTTCATATCTGGTCCATTTCTTGATGGCCTTTTAACGAACCAGAATGTCTTTGCATTTAACTACACTCCTCAAGTTCTTGTAAGTAATCTCTTCTGTATTTCCTTGTAAAGTACTGCTGTTCTCATCTTTTATATATATATATATATATATATATTTATTTATTTTTGTAGATCTTCATTGTGCTTTCATGCCTAATATCGGTCTCCGTCAACTTCAGCACATTTCTTGTAATTGGGAAGACATCGCCTGTGACATATCAAGTTTTGGGTCATCTCAAAACATGCCTGGTTCTGGCTTTTGGTTATGTGTTGCTTCATGATCCATTCAGTTGGAGAAATATATTTGGGATCTTAGTTGCAATTGTTGGCATGGTGTTTTATTCTTATTTCTGTACAATTGAGGGCCAACAGAAAGCTCGTGAAGCATCCTCTCAAGTGTTGCAGGTATGGCTACATTTTTTTTAAATTTCTGTAATTCTAAGATTTTTCTCCTTGACTGAATGCTCATCTATCCCTAAGCATTCTACACCTGGTTCTGTGCCTCCTCCCTTGTGGTGGTTCAAGGAGGATTAAGTGTTAATTTTGGCATCAATTTTAATGGACTGTCAAGAGAATGTAGATTTACTTTTTCCTAATTAAAGGGATGATAAATCGCTCCAACTTTTATTAGTTTTTGCATGCTATCTTATTCCTTTACTCAATAAAATATTATTAAATCAATATCAAGCAAGATTTATTAGTTTCAAGTTAGCCGGTGATGAGGTATTTTCACGCCTATCACTCGGCGAAAAAGTAAGCGCCAACTATTTCAGGTATCACATGATACATTGGTAGCTGAATTCTTACTGTTAGATATTCTAGATGTTGACTACCTCGTAGTACAAAGGAATTTGGTAACTAAATATATGTTTGGAAGCAATAATTTGGGCAGATTATAGATAAAGACTTGAATGGGTTGAAACAACCTAATAACGTTTAAAAACATGGTTACTTGAGTAATCGCAGTGATTTAAAAAGCGCTAGGCGCAAAAGGCGCCGAGGTCCAAAAACGCTCGAGGCGCTAGGCGCTCGCCCAGGCGCTCGCCCGAGCGAAGCGAGGCGCTAAAATATAAAAATATATAATATAATTAATAAATATAATTATTTAAAATTTTAAATAAAAATATGCTATTAAATTAAGAAAATCTAAGATACAAAATCACAATGTCACATTAACAAAAAGTTTCAAAATTCAAAACATTAAAATTTTACATCAAAGTCACTCATCATAATCAATATTATCGTCATTTTCACACAAATCATCTTCATTGAATTCGTCATCTTCCTTTTGTTCTTTGATTCCTTCCTCTTCATCAAGATATGTTTCATTCTCTATGTCTTCAACAATAGCAGGAGTCGAGCTTGATGCTTTTGCACTCATTTTTCTCTTTGACATATGTCTTGTATATGTTTGTAATTCTCCAGCATCTGAAGCTCTTGCCACATCTCCCCACGTCAATCTATCATCTTCAAATACAAACTTGTCTTCAGCATCTTGCAAGTTAGCACCCATTTCTCCTACTAACCACTCATTTGAATCATCAATATCTTGCAATGAGATTGAATCAAATCTATTTTTCAAATCATGATGAGTCTTTAAAGCTTGATTATACTTTATGTAAACAAGATCGTGCAATCGTTGATGTTCTAACCGATTTCTTCTCTTCGAGTGAATCTGTCATGTCATATAATTTAAAAATATATTAATACATATATCTAAATAAATAAATAAATTAAAATAAAAATATTTAGTAATACTTACATGCTCAAAGACACTCCAGTTTCGCTCACAACCCGAAGGACTACATGTCAAACTAAGTACTTTGATAGCAAATTTCTGTAAGTTCCGGGTGGAATTTCCAAATAGACTCCACCGTTCAGCTGCAAAATTTATGTTATTATTAGCAATAACATAGTAACATAATATATATGAAATTAATTATATCAAATTATTAATACCTAGAGAGGTAGTTGTCCTGGATCGAACGGCAATTGGAATTCCAAAAAGACCTTCAGCATTTTTATATAAAGATAATTCATGAATGATCTTATCTTGAACCTCAATGTTGGGAACTAATCTTGCAACACACTGATATAACCCACCCAAAACTTCTGCATCAAATCCAACAGATTTAATCTTATAAAAGAATTCAGGGTTCAAATAATATCCTACTGCATGTAAGGGACGATGAAGTTGACAATTCCATCTTTCGTCAATGATTGTAAAAATTTTCTTATATTTTTCTTCATTGCATTAAAAGATCTTTTAATCGTCTCCTTTGCTCTATCCATAGCCTCATAAATATATCCCATTGCAGACTTATTTTCATTATCCACCAACCGAAGGACTCGAACAAGAGGGCCCATTACCTTTAATATATAAACTACATGATTCCAAAAGGATGACATTAAGATGATATCAGCAGCCCTCTTGCCTTTTGCTTCTTTTGCCCATTTGCTTGTCACCCATTTCTCAGAGGTAAACATATTTCTCAGAGTATGTTTTTGACGATGCACGCTCTGTAATGTCAAGAATGAAGTAACAAATCGGGTAACACCATGTCTCACTAATTCTTTATTCCCTGTAAATTCTCTCATCATATTCAAAGCCCCAATGCGATTATAAAGAAATCCAACAACAAAAATTGCCCTTTCTTAGGTTTTCTTGATTTCTAAGATCTTTCCAATATCTTCCAACATTAAATCAATACAATGTGCTGCACATGGAGTCCAATACAAGTGTTGTCTTTTTGATTCAAGCAATTTACCTGAGACAAAGGATAACAAAAATGATAAGACTTAAGAGTTTAACACATTTAATTGAAGATAAAATAATTAACAAAATCAAAAGATAAATATTACCAGCTAAAACATAGTTGCTTCCATTGTCGGTTATGATTTGAACGATATTTTGTTCTTCAATTTCTTCCACGAAGTTGTCAAGTAAATCATATATCTTGTCTCCAGATTTTACAAAAGATGAAGCATCTATTGACTTCACAAACATAGTCCCTAAAGAACAATTAACCATAAAATTAATTATACTCCTGCGCCTCCTGTCAGTCCAAACATCTGACATAATAGAGCAACCATGTGTTGCCCATGATTCTTTATGACCCTTTAGTAAGTCATTTGTATAATTCAAGTCTTTTTGCAGGAATGGAACTCGCATCTCATAATAACTTGGAGGTTTTAATCCTGAACCATATCTTCCAATAGCTTCAATCATATCCTTAAAACTGTCTAAACGAGTTGTACTAAGGGGAAGACCAGCCTTATAGAAGAAGCGAGCAATGTGCTGAATTGTTCTTCCTCTTATTTCTTTATCACAAGCATCACTTATATTTGTTTGTCTCAATTTTGAGCATCCTGCTTGCCCTTGTTGTTTCTGGGATCCTTGAAGCATATATAGATCCATCGGTCCTTTTCTACCTTTCTTAGTACTCATAACTTCTTTTCCCTTTTTGTCGTATACTCTTTTTTCACTTGGGTTAATACTCGTAAAATAATCTTCTTCTTCATCCCTGAGATATTCAACATTGTCTTCTGGTAAATTCCCATAAGATTCATTCTTTTGTGTCTTCTTTTCATTCATATAATTCAGCAACTCTTCTTTTACCTCAGGTGGACATTTTTTGCAAGCTGCTGCATTCTTGAAATTTCCTACTAGATGTTGTTTTGCACGAAAAATATCACCTCTGGTAGTCTTATCGCAGAATATGCAAGTCACTGCATTAGGATCTTTCGGATCCTTCAAATAATTATACTTCCATGCAGGATCTTTTTTTGATACCATTGGAGACTCGATTGAGTTGCTCTCTACACTTGTCATTTATGTTGAAACCTAACAATAATTTCAAATAAATAAAAATTAACAACATTAAAATCAAAATAATATATTATTAATCTATTAACAGAAAATTAATCATTTCAAAATTCAAATAAACTTAATATTAAGAGTATACTGAGCCTGATGGAGAAACGAGGAAGCAGCGGCGAGCGGCAGCAGCGGCGGCGAGCGGCGGTAGCGGCAGCAGCAACAGCAGTGGCGAGCGGCGGTAGCGGGAAAGGGAAAGGGAGCGGAAGGCGCGAGCAGCAGGAGGCCTCGAGGGAGGCGCGAGCAGCGGGAAGGCTCGCGAGCAGCGGGAAGGCTCGCAGGAGGGCTCGCAGGAGATGCGAGCAGCGGCAGCGAGCGACGAGATCGCGATCGGGATCGGGATCGAGAGCGGCAGCAGGTTAGTGTTGGGTTAGGGTTAGGGTTAGGGTTGGGGTTATATCGGTTTAGTTGGTTCGATTGAACCAACTAACAACCGAACCAGGACCGAACCAGACCTAAAATTCTGGTTCGGTCGCCTTGGTTTACCCAGGCGCTCGCCCGAAGCGCCCAGCGCCTGGGCTCGGGCGAGCGCCCAGGCGGCGCCTGTTTGAAGCACGCCGCCTGGGACATTAGCGAGGCACTCGGGCCTCGCCTCGCCTCGCCCGAGCGCCTAGGCGAGCGCCCGAGCGCCTTTTGCAATCACTGAGTAATCGTGGCCTACATGAAGACCTATGTAACCGTTGCTATTGATATAGTTATTTGTAATGTAAATCTATCACCTGCTAGCAGGCCTTCATTTCATCGGCTAGCAGGCTTTCACCTCATCATATTTGTTTTGAGCTACATAATAATAATTGTTGTTGATATAGTTTAAATCTATCATCTGCTAGCAGGTCTTCGCTCCATTATATTTTGTCTTAATCTGTGTCCTTCCTATGGTTTAGATGTCACCCATTACTCAGTAACCCAATGGAGGGCGTTGTTCACCAAGTGTTACTCTAGTGCAACAAACAGGCCACAACTTAAACTGTATGCTACTGGTTTCATCTAAATCTATGGTCTTATATATATGCCATGTTTTGGAAAATAAGGTGAAATTGTTGGAAAGAGATGATGGTTGTTTTTAACTGATTGCTAGTGAAGCGGTAGGTGTTTCATCTGAACATAGTGTGATGAGGGGATTTATCCTTTTAGGTGTCTTGACTAGTTTTCTGGACCACATTATCTCATGAACATGAAGATCAGGTTGTTCAACCATCAGTGCGAAATTGAATATATATCGTTCTAAACACGTTTCTTCTTTAATCTCTTTCAGAACTCATGCGATACTTTTGTGGTAATTTCGTGTGTTCTAACCCACTCGGTTCTCCATTTTGGTCAAATGCCACAGGTGAAAGACGATGAGTCTGATCCTCTGATCGGAACCGAGACTGGAGCTGGCATAAATGATGATGGTGCAGCTCAAACGGCGCAAGCATGGAGCTCAAACAAAGATTTGCATGCATGAAATCTGCCCTAATGTACAGAATCATACATGCAGACCAGAAATCATCAGACCAGTTTTGGAGAAGTTGCTGTATGTTTTCGTATGCAATTTTTATCTATATTCTTACATGCTCTTCGAAAAGCATATTAATTCTTCTTCTTTGTAAGTTGCGTCCTCAATTTGTAACTTAAAAGACTTCATTATTATTATTATTAATTTTACTTAGAAGACTTCATTATTACACTATGAAAATGAAGTTAGAATCATTAGTTCCTTTTTCTTGTTTCCCTAATAACTTTGATCCTCCCCATCCAATCTCAGTCTACAATACAGGTAGCTACAGTACCATAGAGAATCATGAACTCACCTTTTAGATCATGAAATAAAAGGAAAAAAAGAAGAGAAATATTAATTAGATTCGGATCATATCGGTTGGTCAGATAAAAAAAATGAGAATCCATTCACTTAAACGATTTACTAATTGAAATACTTTTATGTTTTTTGTAAAACTAATTAGGTCTTTGTGGATGAGAAAGAAAGCTCTCCAAGTTGCCCTGTGGACACTACATATGCTGGTGGACCAATCTCCAGGAACAAACATGCAATGAGGTTTGATGTCATGTTCTTTGCATCATTTGGCTGCCCATATTATTTCTTATGCTAGCTGATAAGATCAAACACTTGGCTGCTCATATCATTTCTCATGCAACAAGAAATCTTCCGGTTCTTCTTCACTTGTCATGGCGGTCCTTCCGCCGGTGCATCCAACGTGTTCGAGAGTTTGCTTCGCTGAACCTTCTTCCATCAGCCGCGCCATCGACACCCATCTTTCGCCGCAGGGATCGAGCTGCAATAAAAGCCAAGCCATGGCCATCATCATTCTCGTCCTCCCACCTTGAATTATCCACCTAATACTCCATGGCTGTAACCATCAACGAAGCTGGGACGTTCATCGTGTACACAAGTGAGCAGAAGAACACAGTGCAGTTCCAACTAGAATAGATCCATGCACATGCTGCGTCCATTTCTGTCGCTGCCGGAGGAGGAGAAGGATCCACTAAGCGGACGGTATCTGTCTCGCGACGGATGGACCAAAGTCTTGTCTCTAATGCGGCCTGCACATGCTCGGAAGATTGCCCCAAGGATTTTGGTTGCAGTGGATGATGACCTTACGATATATGTCAGTGGCAGTCAGCAGTGGCTGTGTGACGGTGGGTGGATGAGTCCACGCCGCCATGTTCTCTGGCTCCAAACAGCTCACGAGAACTCTAATATAGATTATGAGGGCCAAACCTTGAAAAGCTTCTCTCGTCCACCCGATCAAACGCGCTGCTTATGTGTGGAGTGAGTGAGATTAAGGAGAAAAATTCAAATGCATCGAAGGTTTAGCAAGCATTTGATGAAGTGAAGAATCTTAAAAAGGATTTGCAATTAGCTGTTCAGAAATTTGTTGGACCAGTGGCTGACAAGCCATTCATTCTCTTTCTTTTTTTTAGTTCTGCAAATATGTTCAGAACAAGGTACGTAATACCGTATCGTATCGGTGTTTCGAGATTGACTCGATACGGTATAAGTGATACATCAGGATGTATCGAACGGTACACTAGAGCTTACCGATCGATTTTAAATATTTCTTCTTCTTCCTGTAGCACGGTCCGTCCGATAGCGGATGGTTCGCATACAGATATATCGTCGGATCGGTACGTACATTCCGTACCGGATGGTACCATTCGAAATTACATACCATGATTCAGAATATATGACCAATTAATTATTGGTCATGACCACTCACTTTCAAGCAGTAAATAAATATCAAGCATCATAGTCTTCACTCGCATGTGTGTGTTCTTAAATAGTTTTAGTCCCTATCAACTCATCTAAAAATTTAAGCTTAGGTTGTACAAAGTAAAATTTGAACTTCCAATGTCAAATATTAGATATCTCAATTTAAATTTTACACAATTACTACTTCTTTCGATACGGTGTGAGTGGATTTTAATTTTAGGACCTCGTAATGATCTGACGACGAACTGTGGAAAATATTCATACATAAACTTAATAAAGAGAGAAATCTATGGATTTGCAAGAGAAGTCTGCACTGATTTCAACTCAAAAAAGTAGTACGAGTTCACATGGAACTAAGAACAAAGCAAATATGGTCGAACACCTTGATGATAACCTCATGGTACTCTCTGGAGTTGAGCGACAAGTAGCAGGCAAGCAGCTCACCCAAATCCTTGGCGTCGTAGATGTTGTTCTCCACGATCATCTCCACCATCGACTCCATGAAGTCCCTCATCGGGTCCGATGACGACTTGACCACCACCAGGTTCTCAGACGGCGTCGCCGCCGCCCTCTGTTTGATGCCATGACTTCCTGAGGCTGGTCTCCTCGCTGCTGTCTCCTGCCGCTTCAGCTGTGACTTGAACGTGGTGGAAGAGTCATCAGACTTGCAGGCGGAGGTTGAAGTGTGGCGGCAACTGCAGCTCACGGAAGTGGCTGCACTAGCACATGGCCTGAAAGCCTTCCTTCGGGTCTCCGGCTTGGGTTTCTTCGGTGGTTCGATGGGGAAGTGGGTGTCGGAGGCCTTGGAGTTGATGGTCGAGCGATGGAACTTCTCTGTTCTTCTCTTGGTCGGCATGTTGCAGAAGGCTCTGCTGGGGAGGCAGTCATGCTGTTTGAGCTGCTGCATTGGATGCAGAATTGCTGAAGCGTGGCTTTTCTTCTTGAAGTGACGAGTACTTTGGCTTCTCTCACCTCTGCCCATATCTTTAAGCTTGTACAACCACGAGCTTGACATCATATCAGATAGCCAAAACCTGTAATTTCTCATCAGAGATAGCCACACACAACAATCTCAGGAACTATAGTCGCTGTAAAGTAGTTGCTACACACACATGAAGGGCTTGAAACCATTCATTCAGCTCATGCACAGATATTAGCTTCTCTCTCTCCCTCCCTCTCAAGTGGGTGTGTCGTTTTCTAATAGCTCAATGTACTGTGCCCTGGTGTTGAGGTTGACATGGATGGTGGTGGGAGCTGGAGAGAGAGGAGAGGAGAGGAGAGGGTTGTCAAGCAGGCAGAAGATTGGGGTTGTGTCCTTTAGCATATGGTAGGGCTCAAAGTCACAAACACAGAATGAATGAAATCTATATGTAGATATGTTGCTCAGTTGCTCATCTTTTATTTGCAACATTGTTTGAATTTTAAATGACAGCAAAGAAGATAAGTATCAGATCTTGGACACAGAGAGAGAGAAAAAAAGAATAATCATGTAAGGATCCACCAAGGAATGTCTTCTTGCAATCAAATACACTATATTTTGATTATGATAAGCTTACATAACCCATGCATAGTTTATTTTTGTCAAGGGATTCTTGAATAAGAACAGCAGAACAGGCAACTACATTATATATATATATATATATATATATATATATATATATATATATATATATATATATATATATATATATATATATAAAGGCAATTAATCCAAATGAATGTTGATGTTAAGTTTAATTAAGATGTACAAAGGCATGTGTCTTCTAAATTCTGGAAGTGAATAGCCATGAAAACAGAGATATGAAACCTGCTCAACCTAAATGCTATATCTTAGAAAGTCCCTTTGGCTGGGAGAGAGAGTTATGATATGAGGTTTGGTGTTAGTGGAAAGGTAGGGAGGAGAGAACATGGAAGAATACAAAACTAGTTTCTCTCTGTTAACAAATGGAATAAGTTATTAACTTAAATATGATACTAAAAAAAAATCTTAAAATTTATAGATGAAATTTTGAATCTTCAACCATCATTGAGTCTGATATATCATTATTGAATCAATATTATAAATATAAAATTTATCAGATGATATTTAAAAATCTTAATCCATGATAAATAGATATATTATATTTGATTAATATTTTAGGTATAAATTATCGGATGAACTTTTGAACCTTCAATCTCTAATAAATGAGACCAAACTAATATGTTAGGAAAAGATATTAGATTTGAATCAATAGCACTTTTCAATTACCTATCAAATTCCTTTTAATATTCCTCTATAGGAAGGAGACTTTGCATCTCTTTCAAACCCTATATTTGAGGGTACTAGTCTCACTACATTACAACATTACTAATTGAAAGAGTGTTCTGAGATGTGCCTACAAAACATACTCCCATTAGTAGCCCAAGGGACTTATCCTTTAGATCTTACAAAAAAATATTAAAGAAATGGATCAAGTTCCTAACAATTTAAAATTTTGAGGTTTGATAAGACATTCAAAATCTTTATTATTGTATCAAAATAGATTATAAGTTTGAAATATGTATCTACCCCTCTTTATTTTATCTGGTATATGATTGATGCATGCACAATATCCTAATCCTTAATTGGCTTATACCTCATGTTTAAGTTTGGTTCATACATCAAACTTCATCTTACTTGCACATGAGATGGATTGTTAGAACCTAATAGTTTCACTATCTTTAGCTCATTCCCCACTTGGAGACTTCTTCTCAAATTTCCTTTGTTTTTTTACTGAGAGTGATGTGATCTCAACTGCATCACCTTTGCATGCTATTATCCATTGCACAGTTCATCTCTGCAACTGCTGGCTGAGTGTTAGATCACATTTGATGGGGAGAAGAAAGGGGACCAAAACAGATGTCCACCTCAATGCAACTCACTTTTGCCATGAATTGGAGCCCATCAGGGGTTGGATCTCACTCTCCTGTGATGATTTCAAGGTTGTCATGATTTCTTTAAGGAGAACATTAATTTGGAGTTAGATATCACTATCATTCAAATCTCAAGTTAATATATCTAAAATTTTCCTAATTGATGCCAATAATCTCTTCACACTTGACTTAGTCATCATCAAATATATATTAGATCATAATATATATTCAATATCTTAAGTTGGTATAGTTAGTATTATATTTTTTCTTTATGCAAAAGGTAAGCGATTAGAATAAGATTCGAGTCTTATAATAAACTGTTAAAGTCTTTACCAGCTAAATTTATTGACACATTTTAGTAACTTATGTTTTTTTCTTTTTATTTTTATTGACTTCTATCATATGTTAGGTTTAATTTGATTAGTAGGTAAAAAATAATGTTTTAACATAATATATATTGGACACTTTCCTAAGCGATTTAACCTTATAAAGTTTATGATAATTTAATAAAAATTATTTGTCACTGCATAAGTTAAAAGTATATATATATATATATATATATATATATATATATATATATATATATATATATATATATATATATATAAGAGAGAGAGAGAGAGAGAGAGAGAGAGAGTTTTGATTAGTAGGTAAAAATAATGTTTTAACATAATATAATATATTGGACACTTTCCTAAGCGACTTAACCTTATAAAGTTTATGATAATTTAATAAAAAATATTTGTCACTGCATAAGTTAAAAGTATATATATATATATATATATATATATATATATATATATATATATATATATATATATATATATATATATATATATATATATATATATAAGAGAGAGAGAGCGAGAGGGATAGTTTTGTTGTGGGGCTGCAGAAATGAAGAGGGTGACGGTCATCTTCCACCTTTGGTCTTCACATTTCTCCTGAGGACCACGTCGGAGAATTTGACAGCCGCAAGAAGAGTTGGTGACGCTACCACAAGGACACGACGATGATGACCAGAGGTCGGTCCCCAGGAAGGACTCGGGGAGCGCGGACGGGTACCGTCTTTTCATGGCAGCGCCAGCGGAAGTGGACAAGAGAAGCTAACCGCCGGACGGAGAGCGGTGGTGGGTGGGGTTGCACTGCAGAACACGATGTAGGCGTCAACCTCGGCGCCGATGACGGCGAGGCAGATGAAAGGGAAATGAGAAGGACACAGCTCATGATCTGTGATGCATGCATGACTTGTGTAGCAGTAGACGTGTTGGTGGGAGAGTGAAGAAGATAAGACATAAATTGAGAATTAGATCCTTAAACTGATCGGATTCACTTATTACATCTATCATGTTATAAAAAACCTAAATGAACCAATTTCCTAAGCAACATGATGAAAAGTTTAATAAGGTGAGAATGATGGGACATAAAATTGGGAATGATAATTTCAACTGGGATCCATAAAATTTTTGAGAATTGGATCGGATTAGGATGGGAGCATGAAATTTATATTCGTCAATTTCAACCCAGACCCAAAGAACTTTCAAAAAGAGATTCGATTCTTTGATCTTATTATTAATCATTACAATCTTGAATTTTGCTAACTAATAAAACTTTTGATAATTTATTTAAAGTTCCATTGCTCAAATTTCATATTCACCACTTAAAAATAAAAAAAATAATTATGATCTTTACTTAATTTATATTTTCATTTAAACCCTTTAGATCAGTAGCTAAGTTAGATATATAGCTAAGTTAGATATAAACTCCTCCTATCAAGTTTGAGTTAAGAAGGGTTAGAATTTCGACATATTGACTGGTAATAAATTATTAATATAATGACATATATAATTTAAGTTTAAATAAAATAATTTATTTTAGTTTTTCATGAACCATTTAAGTCATTATGATTTTGTTTATGTCTAAAATAACCCTTATATTTTTTAAAAACGTAGCATATAAGTCTCTCCCACTAAGTCTGAGTTATATTCTACTTGCGTGACATATTGATTTATAATAAATCATTAATATAATGATATTCGTAATTTAAGTTTTAAGAAAAGGTCTATCTTGTTGAGGAAAAGAAAGCGATAGAGGCATTAGCAACGGACAAAGGCAAATAGGCAAAGGTAAGAGAGGCCAGAGGTGGAGGTGAGGAAGAGCTGGATCATCATGTCATAAGCGCGACGGGTGAGGGTGCAAAAGAGAACGAAATGGGAGGTGGTGGGGACGAAAACACTCAAGAAGAGGAAGAGGGACTAAGAGACCATTGCATAACTAATGTTAGACTAGTCGACGCACATCCACTTGAGGTAGGACTGAAAGCTCTTGAGCTTGCCATTAACTCAGGAGAGATTGCATGCGTATGATGCCCTGTTAGGCAATAGTGGCTCGGTGCTACTATTGGTGGTTGCTTCCACGATGACGCATCCTCCCGCCATTGATGGTGGTCTCAATTTTTTTATTTAAATTATATATATTATTATATTAATAATTTATCATAAGTCAACATGCCACGTAAGTAAACTCTAATATCTATTAACTCATACTTGACAAGAGAGGCTTATATACTATGTTTTTGAAAATGTAATGGTTATTTTATACACGAGCAAAATCATAAGGGCTTAAGTGGTCTATGATCAAAATCACAATGGCTAAAATTAATTTTTTTTTAACTTAAATTATATATATTATTATATTAATAATTTATTATGAGTCAATATGTCCATACTATTGACTCAAACTTGACTGGAGAAACTTATATGCTATATTTTTCAAAATGTAGAGATTATTTTAGATACGAGTAAACAATAAAGGTTTAAGTGGTCCATGATCAAAACCACAAGAGCTAAAATAGACCTAACCCAAAAAAATTTTGGTATAAAAATTTATAAGATAAGGTTTGAGTCAAGTATTTTAGGTATTTGTAGGATAATATTTCAAACCTTCAACCAAATAATCATCAACAAACTAATTATTTATATATAAAATTTTTTATCTAGATAATATAATACTGCAACACTAATATTTTATGTATACAAATTTATTTGTGAGGTAAGGATTAAAAAGAAGGTTAAGATTAATCCCACATATGTTAGTCGGGTTATATATATCATGTTTTAATCTTTGGGTCTAATTTAATGTAAATTTAGACTAATAGTTATTTGATTTCTAATATAGATTAATGTTTGAGATGTAAAATATAAATAGTATTATATGTAAATTATATTTACATATTTACGTTAGGACGGATCGAAGAACCATTGCTGGTTCTATTTCTTATTTAGTTTGAATGTCATAGGAGGAATTATTAGTTTCCCCAGACATAGAGTGAGATGGGCATTGAACACTTTGGTGGGTTGGATCAGATCGTGGGCCAACTAATATTACAATTGTCGATGTTGGAATGGCATACTCACGGATTCAAATGTCTTCCAACCCTAATCAAAATCTGTCACTTGGGTTAAGTTTAGGTTCGGATAGATTTGTGATATGATCTCCACATCTAGGCACACCGTAGAAGGAATTGCATGAACTAAGTCTCTATTTTTTTCTCGAAGGTGTCCCTATTTTTTAGTTACTATTTTTTTTAGTTGCATGAAAAAGTATAAGCTAGTGGCCCCTATTTGGGACGTGTGGACAATAAGAAGGGACAACCCCTTTTTTATTACGTGATACGCATGAAAAGAAATTTTGGATAGCTGAGGAGCATCTTCGCAGCCCCTACCATATGGATCACCGCGAGAGAGGAGGACAGTTGACATTCTTTATCCTCTCCCACATATCTACATGAATTCAAAGATAAATGATCTCTCTAGGTAATACAACTTTCTTACTATGTGTAGTTTTTAGTTTTGCGGATTTATGTGCACCAATCTTTGCAAGACAATAAGAGACTTGTTTTCTACGAGAAATTATGAGATTTTTATTTTCTATTCTTCCGCTATACATGTGATGTCGCCCCAAATTTTTCAACACGTACTAGGCCAGTACGCTATAGTCCCTAGATGATACAGGGGAATCCAATCCGTTGGACCTATCTATCCTTTGTTACCATGTATTTATAGTCTCTCATCCATCTAATATTCCAAAAACCATATACCAGGTATAGTGCTATTAGGCACATATGGAATCTACTCGAGTCTCGCTCTAATTGGATTCTCTCGGAGAACTCTTTTTCTCTTAATTCAAATTATCTTAGTTAGGGATTTGCTTGAGTAATAATACATAGGATATTCCTCTCATAACACCAAGAGCGGATTATCCTCTATTGATACTCAATTGCCCTTGTAAGATTGACTACCATTCCCAATGACCAGTTATGTTAGATCTAGAACTTCCAAACCTATAAGTCCAGTATCAAAGAGTGGAGTACTCATACAAAGTATTCTTGGAGTCTCAAGTTTAAGAACCAAACATATAATTGGAGCCACAAAATCATTGTCTGAAACTGAGGTGTCATTGATTATCTAGCATTCCATGAGTGGATCAATCAGTGAACTCATTCTCCAATGAGCACCTACACTGTATCCCTAGTGGCCCTACACGAGTAGCTATGAGACTAGCCATCTCCATCATATGGATGAGTATACAATACACCAATCTATCTAGTTATTTCGATGTCCCTCTTGAGTAACCTATTACCAGGGTTATTTAGGGTCCTTGTTTAAAGGCAAATCGATCTCATTATCATAATTTCATCACGATCCGATTCTCATTGCATAAATTCAAAGACATCACAATATAATGCAACATATAATATAAAGTGAGAAAATATCAATAATAATAATAAGTAAAAAGACTACATAGTGAGTCACACATGCCATCACTCACGTGATTGACTTGTAGGGCATCTATGACTAGCAGCCATGACCCAAGGTAATGGAGCAGTGTGGAGCCAAAGTAATGATATTGGCTACCCAGAGGTAACCTCTTTAGATGGCTTCGGGATCGACCCAGATAATGGCCCTAGAGAAGTGACAGCAATAGGAATGGGACCCCCAACTAGGGGTCCCATTAGAAAGACAAGGGGCGGCTCCTCCAAGTCCCTCACCCCCATGGGCAATCCTTGCTAATTGCAGGTGCCCTACAAGCCAATCACATGAGTGATAACACATGTGACATGCTGCACAATCTTTTTCACTATTATTATTATTATTATATTTTTTCACTTTATATTAGATGATGAATAAAATATGATGTCCTTAGATTTGTGCAATGAGAATTGGATCATAATGAGATTATGAGAATGAGATCAATTCACCTATAAACACAGACCCTAAATATTCCTTGTTATAGGTTACTCGAGAGGGACATTGAGATAACCTTATAAACTAGTCTGCTATACACTCGTCCATATGATGGAGACAACTAGTCTCATAGTTGCTTATATAGGGACATTAGGGATATAGTGCAAGTATTCATTGGAGAATGAGTTCACTAAATGATCAACTCATAGAATGTTGGATAGTTAATAATACCTTATCGTCAAACGGTAGTTTCCTAATCCTAGTTGTGTGTCTGATCCTTAGACTTGAGATACCAATGATGTCCTGTATAAGTACTCTACTCTTTGATACCAAACTTATAGGTATGAAAATTTTAAATCTAGCATAATCGGTCATCGGGAGTGATAGCCAATCTTATGGGGGCAATTAAGCATTAATAGAGGATTATCTGCACTCAATGTCGTGAGAGGAATGTTCCGTGTATTTTCGCTCGAGAAAATCCCTAGCTATGGTCATTCAGATTGAGAGAGAATGAATTCTCCGGGAGAATCCGATTAGAGTGAGACTCAAGTAGATTCTGTATGAGCCTAATAGCACTAAGTCGGTCTTTTGGATATTAGATGGATAAGGGACTATAGATACATAGTAACTAAGGGTAGACATATCTAATATATTAAATCCCTTTGTACCATTTAGGAATTGTGGCGTAGTGGCTTAGTACATCTATAGTCAATTAGTTGAGTGAATTATTATGAGATAATAATTCATTAAATTATTATGGGATAATAATTCATTGAATTAGGAGTTTTGATAGATATAATTCATAGCTAGCTCAATATTGGGCTTAGAGGGTCACACACATATGGTGGATAACGCGACGAATAGAGGATTGAATATATGATATCCAATAAGCCTCTGTTTTATAAGATCTATTGAGTAAAACCCAATAAGAGCTTAAAGTGAATATTTGGATAGAGATCCAATTTTCATTCAGCTAGGGATAATTAAATGAAGATCCAATATCCAATAGCCCAAGATAATTGGATGGAGATTCAATACTCATTAAGGTATGATCCATTAGGGTTAGCGATAGGAGCCCTATATAAATAGAAATTGGGGCTACATGAGTCATAAGTTGGACTCAATAGTTGCCACCCCCTATCCTTCTCTCTCCTTCTTCCTTAGCCGACTACCCCCTCTCTAGTGTGAGAGGGCAACGAGAAGGATTGCCCTTTTTACGTGGTGGTGGTATGTGAAGGTGAGGAAAGAACGCATCGCGAGAGGAGGTGCTTCGTTGCTTCATCCGCCATGTAGATCACCGCTAGAAAGGAGAGTGTAAGATCTCCTTCATCCACGAACTGGGATTTGTAGATCAGGAATATACGAGTTCTCTTATGTGAGACCAACTTACATCTTACATAGTTTTCGATTCATGAGTTTTTCACTCCCAATAATTGCATGCGATTTGATATAAATTTATTTTTGGGAAACTAGTTTCTATTCTATTATTTTGCTACACATGTGATACTCTCTTATGTTTCCCAACAATCCTGGCTCAAGAGACAAAGCCACCTCTATCGCCACGGGCAATGGCTCTAGGGGTTCAATAGGGGCCCCCTGATGCCTCTTTTGAGGATGTAAGCTTGTAATGTCGTGCTCACTTGAGGACCCTGAAGAAGCCAGAACCCTTGTAAGGGGTTGCGGGTCCCCCTCAAATAGGTCAGCGTCGGCCTCGGAGCTTCCGAAGCCCCTGATAAGAGGGCCGTGAAAGGAGCCCCAGGCCCACGATGGTCGCTCGCTCGCTGACAAGTCCTCACTGGGCCCGGAGAGGGGAACATAAGGGTGCCACTCCTTTAGCTCCCAAAGATTCACACCTACCAAAGGACTATAGAGCAAGGGACAAAAACAAGTGAGAATGAGCAAAAAAAAACCGATCATACTAGATGGGGTCAGAGGAGTGGCCTCCACTGAACGGACTTCCTCCTCATGCTCCACGGCTCCAGATAGAAAGAACTCCCATATCTTCTCCAGGGCCTCGGCTTCACCCAAGGACAAAGGGGGCAATGGTTGTCTATGGTATGCACTGCCCAAACCATCAGGAAGCCCCAGTCTTAGCTTCCACTAACAATAAAGAAGCAACTCCTTCACCCCTTGTTGCAGGAGATTACTCCACTTATCTTGAACCCTACATGAGGGGACAAGTAGTAACTACTCGGCCCCCAACTTAACCGAAAGCATGAGCAGTAGAGGTCGCGAGAAGGCACCACCCCCGCATCGTCGCTTGCCCTGTGAAAGACTCTTAGGAAATGCCAAGAATTTGACACCATCTGAGAAGGCAAAATCCACCAATATCTCAGACAAGAAGCCACCACCGAAGGAATAGGAAGCTGTAACCTCGCCTCCACAGCATTGATAAGAGGCAGAACCCCCCCGAGAGCTAGTGGAGGGTGAACCTCATCCCCAAGGACGGATAAAACAAACTTCGACAAAACCTGAAAGCGATTGTGCAATGCCTTTAACTGCCATGATGTCACCATGGTGTTGAATCTCGTATTTTGATGATGAAACTCCTTGATATATGTTTATGATTTAATCTGCGTTTTGAGTGACGCAGGGTGCTTCGATTAGGATGAGACAATTAAAGCAGGAACATCATGTTGTGCCGGAGGAACATGTCAGAAGATTGGACGTCGGGCCGGTGGATCGGTTGACGTATCGACAGAAGGCTTCGGGTCGTGGACTCGGGCATCGGGCCAAGAAGAGCGGGTATTGTGCCAAGGATATCGGAGTTGCGGAGTCAACTAGCCGATTGGGCAATAGGCTGCAGGAAAGGACGATGCGCCGAAGAATCGGACGAAGCGTCGAGGGACCAATGACATGCCGGACAACTTGGTTAATTGCTTAGGATTAATTGTCTCGATCGAAGTTTTTGTTTTGAGTGTGCAGGATTAACTACAATGAAAGTAAGACATGCAGCAGGAGTTGCGCCGGAGTCATGACAATGATCACGTTGGGAGTTCGAGAGCTCGATGGAAGTTCGGACAGTCGTCGGAGGTTCTGCGGGAACAAATCCGAGAAGTCCAGAAGCTTGCCAAAGGAGCTCGTCGGAACTTGCCAAGTGGATCGTCGCAGTCCAGGAATTTGCCGGAAGTCAGCAGGATCATCACCGAGGGTTCATCGGATGATCGACGGAAGTTCGCCGGAAACTCGCCGGAAGAAGCGAGTGACGCACCGAAGCAAGCTGCAGAATATGTCTTAGGAAATAATCGTAGTTAGCACTTTGATTAAGTTAGAAATGGGAGGTGATCCCATTAGCTTAATCCTAGGGCAATTGGGCCCCTGAAGAACTCAAATTGGGTCGAATGGTTCAACCCATTCAGACCCAGGTTGCTGTGGGAGGTGCAACCGCCCAGGCAGGGAGGTAGCACCGCCCAGGCTATGTCTCCCAGCGAGACTGGGCGGTGCAACCGCCCTAGCCAAGAGGTGCAACCGCCTAGGGCTCAGTCTCTTAGCGAGACTGGGCGGTGCAACCTCCTCTGTCAGGAGGTAGCACCGCCAGAGCTCAAGTTTCGAGCTCTGCCAGGCGGTGCAACCGCCTGAGCTCGGTCTTCGAGCTCTCGCAGAGAGGTGCAACCGCCCCTGACAGAGGTAGCACCGCCCAGAGGCTCAGTCTTCGAGCTTTGCCAGGCGGTGCAACCGCCCCAGTCAGGAGGTGCAACCGCCTGATCCCGGAATTCCGGGATTTGATCGTTTTGAGCTCCAAATTTGAACTGGGTTGGGGCCTATAAATACCCCACCCATTCAGCACTGAAAAGATACAGAACTACATCGAATTCTTGATCTTTTCTGTGATTCTAAGAGCTCAAATTTGTGTAAAGTCCAAAAGTTCTCCTCTTTCTGTTCTTCAAGTCTTGAGTTGTAAAGAGAGGAGAGAAAGGTTCTGTAAGGGTTGTCTCCTGAGCCCGTCAAAAGGAGTGAAACTGTAAAAGGGCAGTTGGCTTTCGCCTATTGAAGGAAGGCCTCTAGTTGACGTCGGTGACCTCGTCGGTGGAGGAAGCCAAAAGTGGAGTAGGTCAAGACTGACCGAACCACTCTAAATCTCTGGTTTGCTTTTATTTTGAGCACTTTATCATTACTGCAAACCTCCTACATAGCTACTGCTCTCTGCGCTTTTACGAACAAGTTTCTAAGTTCTGATCTTTCCGAATCTGCATTCAGACGTAAATCGGTGTTTTCGTACGATCTTTACATTGCAGTTTACATTTACGTTTTGATTCTATTTATAACTGCAAACTGTCTTCTGCGCTTTTACGAACGAGTTTCTTTGCAGTTTACGTTTACGTTTTGATTCCATTTATAACCGCAAACTGCGCTTAGACGCAATCTGCGCCTAGACGCAAACTGCGCTTAGACGCAAACTGCGCTTAGACGAAATCTGAGCTTAGACGCAAACTGCGCTTAGATGCAAACTGCGCTTAGGCGCAATCTGCATTTAGACGCAAACTGCATTTAGACGCAAACTGCGTAAACTGCGCTTAGACGCAAACTGTGTTTAGACGTAAACTGCACTTAATCATAAGTAATCTTAGAATCGGCTTTTGCATCAAAATAGTTTTTATCGAACGAACGCAGCTTTCGATTTTAATCGCTGAAAGATTTCCGCTGCACTAATTCACCCCCCCCCCCCTCTTAGTGCTCTCGATCCTAACAATTGGTATCAGAGCGGGGTATTTCTCATTTCGGATTTACACCCGAGATATATGGCTCTTCAAGAGGGCTTTTCAGTCTTTCGTCCATCGTTCTTTAACGGATTGGACTACACTTATTGGAAAACTCGAATGAGAGTTTTCTTGATTTCTCTAAATCTGGATTTATGGAATATCGTTGAAAACGGTTTTCAACTTCCCTCTAAACCGATGAACGAATGGTCGGATTTAGAGAAGAAGTATTTTTCTTTAAACGCAAAGGCTACGAATGCCTTATTTTGCTCTTTGGACAAAAATGAGTTCAATCGGGTTTCTTTGTGCGAAACGGCTTTCGATATTTGGCGCACTCTTGAAATCACGCACGAGGGAACTAGTAGAGTCAAAGACTCGAAAGTTAATATTTTATTGCATGATTTCGAGCTTTTTCATATGAAATCAAGCGAAACCGTTGTTGACATGTACACCCGTTTTACGGATGTCGTCAATGGTTTAAAATCACTTGGTAAAAGCTTTTCGGACTTTGAACTCGTTAACAAAGTTTTGCGCTCACTTTCTAAAACTTGGGATTCAAAAGTTACTGCTATTCAAGAATCGAAAAACTTGAACCAATTTCCACTTGAAGAACTAATTGGTTCATTAATCACACATGAAATGACGTGCAATGCACGTGAAGAACTTGAGAACCACCTTCCAAAGAACAGGAAGGATTTGGGACATAGAACATTTGAAGACCACTCGAGCATAAGCTCAAGTGATGGTGAACTTAAACTACAAATGAAACAAAAATTAAAAAGTAAAAAGAACGGAACTACTTGCTTTGAACGCAAGAAGAAGAACAAAAATTGGGATGAATCAAGCTCCTCCGAAGACGAGGAGAAAATCAACAAAGGCGAGGTGGCAAACTACGCCTTTACGCCTTTCAACGCTGAGGTAATCAAAATGCCTTTAATTTACTTTGAAATTACATGATGCTTTTCATAAAGCATTTTTCTTTTTTTTTTTTAATTTTCTTGAAAATTACATGTTTAATAATTTTATAATGAAAATACAAACAATTAGGAATCATGCTTATCATTCTAGTAATTTTGAAAATAATCATAAAAATTGCATGTTTATGATAAACAAAATGATTTTGATTAAAAATACCTTATGAAATCATGCTATATGTGGTTGAGAAGTAATAATGTGTATCATGGTAGGCATTGCGATGAGTAGAGGTTCGGATATGAGATATCCGACGGAGCCCTTGTCTTATTGGATGCAGATCCAATACCCACTAGGGAAGGACCCATTAGGGTTTGACACGGGATCTTTATAAATAGGAGGGATTCACAGCCTTATAGGCTAGAGTTTTGCTTGCCTTTCCTATTCTCCTCTCCCTCGCGTCGTCGCAACCCTGCTGTGTGGATCACCGCTAGAGAGGAGGACGCTTGACCTGGATCACCGCTAGAGAGGAGGACGCTTGACCTCCTTCACCCTCTCCTAAGGATCTGCAAGGAAACAGGGATATACGATCTCCCTAGGTAACACAATCTCTATACGCAGTTTTGTGTTTTGCGGATTTTTGCGCACCAATCTTCGCACGACGACGAACATCTTTTTTGGAATCGGGGATTTTTGTTTTCTTGTTCTTCCGCTGCGCATATGATGTCGCCCCCAATAATTTCCCAACAGTGGTGTCAGAGCCAGGTTGTTCGTGCGAATGATTGGTTTTGAACTGCGTGTGTTGTGTTTAGCGAGAAAGGGCAGCAACAGTTGCTGCCCTCGATCTGCGTGCGTGCAGCGCAGCCGAAGGCATGCAGCACAGCGCCGGCGCATGCGCAAGCGCTGTGCCTGCAGCAGCCGGCCGGCGGTCTGCTTGCAGCAGGCTTGCTGCTGGCGGGGCTGGCAGCCCACGGGCAGAGGCGCCGCAGGGCAGCGGCGCCTGCCGCCGCTGCTCCCGCGGGCGAAAACCCCCCCACAGGGGCGGCCGCCCGGCGGGACAGCACCGCCTGCGGAGGCAGCGACGCCCGAAAGGGGAGCCCACCTGCAGCGGCAGCGCCGCCAGCGAGCGTGCCGCCTGCAGCCGAGGGCAGTGCCCTCGCCCCGCCGCACAGGCCGCCGCCAGCAGGGTGGCGGCGGCGGCAGCGGCAGCAGAAAGAGGGAATTAGGGTTTTCTGGGCAAAAGACAGTTTTGCCCCTCGGAATTTGAAAAATTCCAGTTTCTGTCTTTTGTCCAAATTACGAAAATACCCTTAGGAATTAAGAAATTCTCTACATATCCATGATTTCAGAAAATATTAATTAATTAAAAGGTTTAGTTGATTATTATTTTTATTATTATCTAGTAGTCCTACATGATGATGATTATTTATACATGTGATGTATGATGTGTGGACGGATGATCATGGACCGTGTGATGTGTGTACTTGTGATTATTATTATTGAGGTCTGCGAACCTCCATTATATTTCTCGTTTAGTTTATTGTCGGGCCTGCGTGCCTATGATTAAGTTGTAATCACATGAGGAGGTGCAGCGGGAGCGTGGATGCGATAGCGGGACCCACGAGACGGACGATCGTGATGCATGGAGATGCATCAAGATGTCGACGAAACTGACGAGGACGAGATGGACGATCACAGGGCATGGAGATGCACCGTTGCACATATAGATCTTGATGTGAGTGATTAGGCCTACTGGCTCGGGCCTAATCATATTAGGTTGTGGTCCATGATCATCTGGTGTGATTGCTTATACACATACTAGATATGTATATATATTTGCATGCGATGTAGATATATATTAAATATGTATATGTGTGACATGTCATATTAGGAGACCAAATTATAGAAACATCTCTTGATAATATTAAGTCGGTAAACGTGAGGCAATTAGATTGACCCACGTGGCCTTCCATCGTTATGAGTAGGAACCGATTCCCGATGTAGGTTGAGTTGGTCGAGTCCCTCGAGACTCACCTATATCGCGATTCGCTATCTTGCTTACGACATAGAGATGCCACCGGTGACCTGAGGACATGGTATGCTTGGTCGAGTCCCTCGAGGGTATATCATTAAATCAGACTCATCTTGTAACGAAGGTGTTGACTTAACCGAGCATCATGGTTGGTCAAGTCCCTCGAGGCCATGGTGATTTGGAGGCCGAACAGGACGGGAATCACAAGGAGTTGTCATCGGCAAGAGTTGCCTACCTTTTAGGCTTAGTGTGATTGGTCGAGTCCCTCGAGGTTATACTAAGACGCTGATTGGATCCTGATCCCCACTAGAAGTCTGCCGGAGACTTCCGTTTCACGTGCTGAGGGTGTCGCGTGACTCGTTAGTAAAATAGTGGGAGCATATTAAGATAGAAGTCCATATCTTGATAGTTTATTTCTTGCAAAATCTGCATGTTATTCATTTCTGCTACATCTTTATTTTCAGAAAATGTCGCTTTCAAATCCCTTACGTGGCATACTTGATGTCAACCGCCTCACTAGTCCAAATTATACGGATTGGCTCCGTAACTTGAGAATTGTTCTCACAGCGGAGAAAATCGTGTACGTCCTTGATACAGTGATGCCTACGCCCGAAGAAGGGGCAAGCGAGGATGAGATCGCTCGCTACATGAAGTACATTGATGACTCCACTCTTGCTCAGTGCTATATGTTGGGCTCTATGACTCCAGAGTTACAGAGACAACATGAAAAGATGGATGCCAGATCCATTCTCCTACATGTCCGTAAATTGTTAAATTATTTGAGGAACAGGGAAGGACTCAACGATATGAGATATCCAAGAGCCTTTTTCCGCGCTAGGATGACTGAGGGGACACCGGTTCAGAACCATGTCCTAAAGATGATTGAGTGGATAGAGAAACTCATAGGTCTAGGAATGGTCCTAGAGGATAACTTGTGTGTGAACATTGTGCTTCAGTCCCTACCAGATTCCTTTTCACAGTTCATAATGAATTTTAATATGAACAAGCTTGAGGTGACTCTCCCAGAGCTCCTCAATATGTTGAGGGAGGCAGAGAGTACTATTAAGAAAGAGAAGCCAGTTCTCTACACTAGTGAGACCAGAAAGAAAAGGAAAGCAGAAAGGTCCCTTAAGAAGGGAAAGGGCAAGGGCAAACAAGGTAAAGCAAAGGTTGCTAAGAAAGACCTAACAAAGGACAAAGGCCAGTGCTTCCACTATGGTAAAGATGAGCACTGGAAGAGAAACTGCAAAGAGTACCTTGCAGAAAGGGCGAAACAAAAGCTTGATGAAGCTTCAGGTACATTCATGATCAGTCTCTATTTGTCAGACTCTTATGATAACACATGGGTATTGGATACCGGTAGTGCTTATCATATATGCAATTCGTTGCAGGTTCTGGCAAGGCCTAGGAGACTAGAGAGAGGCGAGATGGACCTCAAGATGGGTAATGGAGTAAAAGTTGCTGTATTAGCTGTTGGCGAGATCGCCCTACATCTGCCTAGTGGAGCTTTTATTGCATTAGATGCATGTTATTTTGTTCCTTCTATTATCAAAAACATTATCTTCATTTCATGTTTAATAGTTAGTGGATATAAATTTGTTTTTGAGAACAATGGTTGTTCGATATTATTAGATGATAAGATCATCACGAAAGGAACATTGCATAATGGTTTATTTATGTTAGACACCACTCCACATATCATGAATGTAAATGTGTCCAAAAGGAAACAAGATGAGTTGAACAGTGCATACCTGTGGCATTGTAGGCTAGGTCACATCCATGAAAGAAGGATTCAAAAGTTGCTAAATGATGGATATCTAGATCCATTCGACTATATGTCTTATGCAACTTGTGAGCCTTGCATTCGTGGAAAATTGACCAACTCTCCATTTAGTGGAATTGGAGAGAGAGCCACTGAGTTGTTGAAATTCATACATAGTGATGTATGTGGACCCATGTCAACTCATGCCATTGGAGGTTACTCCTACTTCATTACATTTACTAATGATTTCTCAAGATATGGATATGTGTACTTAATGAAGTACAAGTCCGAGGCCTTTGAGAAATTCAGAGAATATAAGAATGAGGTGGAGAACCAGATTGGAAAGAGTATCAAAACTCTTCGATCAGATCGAGGAGGTGAGTACTTAAGTACAGAGTTTACTCAGTTCCTCAAGGACCATGGGATATTATCCCAATGGATACCTCCTTATACACCTCAGCTCAATGGTGTCTTTGGAAGGAGGAATCGTACGCTATTAGATATGGTACGGTCCATGATGAGTTTCGTTGACCTACCCATCTTATTCTAGGGATATGCCCTAGAGACCACAACTTACCTTCTGAATAGAGTTCCAACTAAGTCGGTAGTGTCTACACTATATGAGATATGGAAAGGGAAGAAGCCTGATCTTAAGGTTGTTAAGATTTGGGGCTGCCCTGCCCACATTAAAAGACACAACCCCGATAAGTTAGAATCAAGGACAGAGCGATGCAAATTTGTGGGATACCCCAAGGAAACTTGTGGGTATTATTTCTATCATCTCGAGGACCAAAAAGTCTTTGTAGCTAAGAGAGCAGTGTTCCTTGAGAAGGAACACATTCTTGACGGAGACAGTGGGAGAATGATAGAATTGAGCGAGGTTGGAGAACCAAGCTCAAGCACCACTCTACAGCCCGAGTCTGTTCAGGTACCTAATACACAAGTATCAACTTTACGCAGGTCTGATAGAGTATCCCATCCTCCTGAGAGATATGTGGGACATATTAGAGCAGAGGATGTAGAGGATATTGATCCTCAGACCTACGAGGAGGCTATTATGAGTATAGACTCCGGGAAGTGGCAAGAAGCCATGAATTCTAAGATGGATTCTATGTACTCCAACAAGGTTTGGAACCTAGTTGATGCGCCCGAAGGTATTGTACCCATCGGTTGCAAGTGGATCTTTAAGAAAAAGATCAGAGTAGATGGAAAGGTAGAGACCTATAAAGCAAGGCTAGTGGCTAAGGGGTATCGTCAAAGGCAAGGTGTTGACTACGACGAAACCTTCTCACCCGTAGCAATGCTAAAATCCATCAGAATTCTATTGGCTATTGCAGCACACTATGATTATGAGATCTGGCAGATGGATGTGAAAACCGCATTCCTCAACGGGAACCTCGAGGAGGAGGTGTATATGATGCAACCTAAGGGATTCGTGTCCAAGAACTGCCCAAATAAGGTGTGTAGGTTGCTTAGATCCATTTATGGACGAAAGCAAGCTTCCCGAAGTTGGAACATAAGATTTGATGAGGCAATTAGATCTTATGACTTCGTTAAAAACGAAGATGAGCCTTGTGTATACAGAAAGGTAAGTGGGAGCGCTATCACCTTTTTGGTGTTATATGTGGATGACATCCTCATCATTGGAAATGACGTAGGAATGCTATCTACAGTAAAGGCTTGGTTATCTAGACACTTCACCATGAAGGACTTAGGGGAAGCATCCTATATCTTGGGGATTAGAATCTATAGAGATAGATCCAAGAGGATGCTTGGCTTGTCCCAGTCCAGGTACATAGAAACCATTGTCAAAAGGTTTGACATGGAAAATTTTAAGAAAGGGCGAACATGGATATGATACCTTATGCCTCAGCAATATGGTATATCATGTATGCCATGCTATGTACTAGGCCTGATATAGCGCATGCTCTGAGTGTCACGAGCAGGTATCAGGCGGATCCAGGCTTGGAGCACTGGAAAGCAGTAAAGTGTATCCTTAAGTACTTGAGAAGGACTAAGGATCTTTTACTAGTATATGAAGGTAATAGCCTTAAGGTTGAAGGCTTCACTGACTCAAGTTTTCAGTCTGATGTCGATGATAGTAAGTCGAATTCAGGGTATGTGTACACCTTGAATGGAGGAGCAGTGTGCTGGAAGAGTTCCAAGCAAGATACCACTGCTGACTCGACCACAGAGGCGGAGTACATTGTTGCATTAGATGCAGCAAAGGAGGGAGTCTGGGTGAAGAAGTTCATCACAGATTTGGGAGTCGATACAGATAGCGACAAGTCGACTTCCCTTATTGCGACAACTATGGGGTGATTACTCAAATAAGGGAACCCGGGTCTCATCAGAAGTGTTCTGAGGAGGTTCCAACTTATCAGAGAGATCGTAACCCGAGGAGATGTAGCAGTGGAAAGAGTTCCATCCGAAGATAACATTGCAGATCCACTGACAAAGCCGTTGTCTCAGATTGTCTTTGAGCGTCACAGGAGTCTGATGGGGATCAGACACATAGGTGATTGGCTTTAGGTCAAGTGGGAGATTGCTAGTCATAGGTGCCCAGCAAGCCAATCACGTGAGTGATGGCACGTGTGACTTGATACATAATCTTTTTGCTTGTTATATTTTGGCGTATATCACTTTATAACTATTGCATAAATGCATACATATATTGTGATGAGATCACGATAATGAGATCGGTTCACCTTTAACACATATCCTAAATAATCCCGGTCATAGGTTACTCGAGAGGGACATCGTGATAACCGGATAGACTGGTGTGCTGTATACCCGTCCATATGATGGATGCAGCTGGTCTCATAGCTGCTCGTGTAGGGACACTAGGGATACAGTACAGGTGCTCATTGGAGAATGAGTTCACTGATTGATCCGCTTACGGAATGCTGGATGGTTGATGATGCCTTATTGTCAGACAGCGATTCCGTAGTCCTAGTGGTGTATCTGGTCCTTAGACTTGAGACACCAAGGATATCCTGTATGAGTGCTCCACTCTTTGATACCAGACTTATAGGTTTGGCTGTCCCCAGATCTAGTACAACTGGTCATTGGGAGTGGTAGTCGACCTTACGAGGGCTATTGAGTGTCGATAGAGGATCATCCACTCTCGGCGTCATGAGAGGAATATCCCATGTGCTCTTGCTCAAACAAATCCTTGGCCAGGGTCATTCGGGTTGAGAGAGAAAGAGTTCTCCGGGAGAATCCGATTAGAGCAAGACTCGAGTAGAAACCGTATGGGTCTGACAACACCATGCTCGATATACGGTCTCTGGGATATTAGATGGATGAGGGACTATAGGTACATGGTAACTGAGGATAGACAGGTCCAATGGATTGGATTCCCCTGTATCGTCTGGGGACTACGGCGTAGTGGCCTAGTACGTCCGTAGTCGATGAGTCGAGTGAATTATTACAGAGATAATAATTCACTGAGTTAGAAGGAGTTCTGACAGGTATGACTCACGGCCAGCTCGATATTGGGCCTAGAGGGTCACACACATATGGTAGGTATTGCGATGAGTAGAGGTTCGGATATGAGATATCCGACGGAGCCCTTGTCTTATTGGATGCAGATCCAATACCCACTAGGGAAGGACCCATTAGGGTTTGACACGGGATCTCTATAAATAGGAGGGATTCACAGCCTCATAGGCTAGAGTCTTTGCTTGTCTTTCCTATTCTCCTCTCCCTATCCACCTCAAAGTAGGCCTGGAGTTTTGAGGAGCGTCGTCGCAACCCTACTGTGTGGATCACCGCTAGAGAGGACGCTTGACCTCCTTCACCCTCTCCTAAGGATCTGCAAGGAAACAGGGATATACGATCTCCCTAGGTAACACAATCTCTATACGCAGTTTTGTGTTTTGCGGATTTTTGCGCACCAATCTTCGCACGACGACGAACATCTTTTTGGGAATCGGGGATTTTTGTTTTCTTGTTCTTCCGCTGCGCATATGATGTCGCCCCCAATGATTTCCCTACAGGAACATCATGTTGTGCCGGAGGAACATGTCAGAAGATTGGATGTCGGGCCGGTGGATCGGTTGACGTATCGACAGAAGGCTTCGAGTCGTGGACTCGGGCATCGGGCCAAGAAGAGCGGGTATTGTGCCAAGGATATCGGAGTTGCGGAGTCAACTAGCCGATTGGGCAATAGGCTGCAGGAAAGGACGATGCGTCGAAGAATCGGACGAAGCGTCGAGGGACCAATGACATGCCGGACAACTTGGTTAATTGCTTAGGATTAATTGTCTCGATCGAAGTTTTTGTTTTGAGTGTGCAGGATTAACTACGATGAAAGTAAGACATGCAGCAGGAGTTACGCCGGAGTCATGACAATGATCACGTTGGGAGTTCGAGAGCTCGACGGAAGTTCGGACAGTCGTCGGAGGTTTTGCGGGAACAAATCCGAGAAGTCCAGAAGCTTGCCAAAGGAGCTCGTCGGAACTTGCCAAGTGGATCGTCGCAGTCCAGGAGTTTGCCGGAAGTCCGCAGGAGCATCACCGAGGGTTCATCGGATGATCGACGGAAGTTCGCCGGAAACTCGCCGGAAGAAGCGAGTGACGCACCGAAGCAAGCTGCAGAATATGTCTTAGGAAATAATCGTAGTTAGCACTTTGATTAAGTTAGAAATGGGAGGTGATCCCATTAGCTTAATCCTGGGGCAATTGGGCCCCTGAAGAACTCAAATTGGGTCGAATGGTTCAACCCATTCGGACCCAAGTTGCTGTGGGAGGTGCAACCGCCCAGGCAGGGAGGTAGCACCGCCCAGGCTATGTCTCCCAGCGAGACTGGGCGGTGCAACCGCCCCAGCCAAGAGGTGCAACCGCCCAGGGCTCAGTCTCCGAGCGAGACTGGGCGGTGCAACCTCCTCTGTCAGGAGGTAGCACCGCCAGAGCTCAAGTTTCGAGCTCTGCCAGGCGGTGCAACCTCTCCAATCAGGCGGTGCAACCGCCTGAGCTCGGTCTTCAAGCTCTGGCAGAGAGGTGCAACCGCCCCTGACAGAGGTAGCACCGCCCAGAGGCTTAGTCTTCGAGCTCTGCTAGGCGGTGCAACCGCCCCAGTCAGGAGGTGCAACCGCATGATCCCGGAATTCCGGTATTTGATCGTTTTGAGCTCCAAATTTGAACTGGGTTGGGGCCTATAAATACCCCACCCATTCAGCACTGAAAAGATACAGAACTACATCGAATTCTTGATCTTTTCTGTGATTCCAAGAGCTCAAATTTGTGTAAAGTCCAAAAGTTCTCCTCTTTCTGTTCTTCAAGTCTTGAGTTGTAAAGAGAGGAGAGAAAGGTTCTGTAAGGGTTGTCTCCTGAGCTCGTCAAAAAGAGTGAAACTGTAAAAGGGCAGTTGGCCTTCGCCTATTGAAGGAAGGCCTCTAGTTGACGTCGGTGACCTCGTCGGTGGAGGAAGCCAAAAGTGGAGTAGGTCAAGACTGACCGAACCACTCTAAATCTTTGGTTTGCTTTTATTTTGAGCACTTTATCATTACTGCAAACCTCCTACATAGCTACTGCTCTCTGCGCTTTTACGAACAAGTTTCTAAGTTCTGATCTTTCCGAATCTGCATTCAGACGTAAATCGGTGTTTTCGTACGATCTTTACATTGCAGTTTACATTTACGTTTTGATTCTATTTATAACTGCAAACTGTCTTCTGCGCTTTTACGAACGAGTTTCTTTGCAGTTTACGTTTACGTTTTGATTCCATTTATAACCGCAAACTGCGCTTAGACGCAATCTGCGCCTAGACGCAAACTGCGCTTAGACGCAAACTGCGCTTAGACGAAATCTGAGCTTAGACGCAAACTGCGCTTAGGCGCAATCTGCATTTAGACGCAAACTGCATTTAGACGCAAACTGCATATAGACGCAAACTGCGTAAACTGCGCTTAGACGCAAACTGTGTTTAGACGTAAACTGCACTTAATCATAAGTAATCTTAGAATCGGCTTTTGCATCAAAATAGTTTTTATCGAACGAACGCAGCTTTCGATTTTAATCGCTGAAAGATTTCCGCTGCACTAATTCACCCCCCCCCCCCCCCCCCCCCCTCTTAGTGCTCTCGATCCTAACACATGGAACTATAGTCATGGGCCTCCTTCATTTGCACTAGGTCTCGCGAGACTATGGGAGAAGGTTTGCTCCCTGCATACGAAGAGCTCACCTGAACCACCTTCTAGGAGAGGTGGTTGACCTTTTAGCACCTCGCTAGCACCAAGAAAGAGGATGGAAGGTAATTAGAAGGTCGTCTCCAAAAGAGGATGACTCGAAATGAGAAGGTAGAGTTTTGTTAGAGGAGAAAGACATCTTAGTCCACACTAAAGAGTTCAACGACCAATAACAAAAGCAGCGATAGAGGAAGAAGAGCAGGAGAGTATCATATAAAGGCAACTCCCTCGCCTAATAGGCATTGATATGATGTAATGATATGCTTAGGGACCATGCGAGCAATGATGGTGAAGATCATATCGCTTGCCCTAGTGCAACCGTATAAGCACTAGAAGCTAAAAAAGAGCACTCAGATCCCTAAGCAGATCAAACCCATGAAGGAATACTCTATCAAAAGAGGTGTAAGCGATCAGAATAAGGTGGCACATCATATCCCGAGTAGAATACCTCGCAATGGCAAAAATCACTTTCAACACGGACGAATTCGACCCTAGGCGTATCTAGTCTCCCTCATGAATGTGGTTGAGCTGAACCTCCGGGTGGGTCCGGATCCCCACTTCAACATAGCTGAGTCCGACCCTAGATGGGCCCAATCCTCTATCTTGATGTGTCCAAGCTCAACTCCTCGAGGAATATACCTAGGCTGAGCCTATGCACTTCGTAGCTATGCACTCTGTCATAAAGACTCGTGGCCTGCACCTCGAATAAGTAAGAGTTAAAAAGGACTCGCTCCCGAGCCATACACCTCGACGTGGCATCCCAAGGGCTGCACCTAGGTCGAGCCTATGCGCTCCCTAGTCATGCACTTGGCATGAAGACCTAAGACTTGCACCTAGATCGAGTCTACACGCTCCCTAACCATGCACTCGATATGAAAAACCGAGATCTGTATCTCGGCTGAGCTAACATATTTTTTCAACAATAAGTAAGAAAGCCATCAAGAGAGACACACTAAAGACACACCTCAAATCCCCCTACAATTGACATGTGGTACGCCTTTGTGGGGGAGAGAAAATGATAAAGGATATTTTGGTACCACCCAGTTGGCAGCCACCTTACACCCCATGTGACACCCCCCAGCTGGAGCCTGACTCAGAAATGGCTACATCTTAAAGCGACGCCACCCGGCTCAAAAGTAACGTAAAGTAGAATCCATGTCGCTCGAAAGAGTCATATCGAGCAACCCCCGACGCTGGCTTATCATGTAGGATCATCGGTCGCCCGAAGACACTCGGACGATCTAACCCCTTGGGAGAAATCTTTCAACTAGGAAGATCTCAGTCTGTCTACCCAATCATCCCAAACTGGATCCTCACTAACATAATTACGACCATATGATCTCACCTCACTAAGTCTCCCATGTCAGTCAGGAAAAGACACTTACGTAAGCTTGCACCTTAGATTGTGGATCAATTGAGACAACTCATCGATTAGGTATCGACGAAGAGAAGGTGGCGGGGAGGGAGAAGAGAACGTAAACATTTTTCTCTTTTTACTTTCTTTTCTTTCAACCCTTTCTTCCTTCCTTAAGATATTTTTCTTTCCTCCGTTTGCTCCTTTTCTTTCTACTTCTTTTTCCTCTTCATTTCTTCTTCTTCTTCTTCTTCTCCTTCTTCCTCTTTTCTTTCCCTTTTTCCTTCTTTCTCTATTCTCCTCTACTTTTCTTTCTTCTTCCTCTACTTCTCCCCCACAGCCACAGCACCTTTTCCTTTCCTCCTCTGCTTTCTCCCTTCTCTTTCACTCTTTCCTTCTTCTCTTTTCTTCCTTTCCCCTTCTCCCTTCCCTTCCCTTCCCTTCTCCCCCATAGCCGCAATTGCAGCCTCCTCTGTTTTCCCCCTTCTCTTCTCTTCTTTTCCTTCTTTCCCACAGCTATAGCACCCTTCTTTTCTTTCTTTCCCTTCTTCTCAGTAGCCGCAGCCCCCTTCTTCCTTTCCTCCCTTTAGTCCTATAAATTTTACATATCTATAAATATTTTAAAACATATAAAACCTTAAAACAAAAACATTATCAATCTCAAATATTAATTTTTGAACATAAATATTTTTATTTTATTTTAAATTTTAAGATAACTTAACATAAACATTAATGTTTATACATGTTTAATCAATATTTCATAAAATATTAAAAATAATATATTTTAAAAAACATGTACTTTAATCTTAAGTGTTGAAAATATGAGTATATCATTTATCATATTTACATAGTATAAACATTAAAAATTATATCATAAAATAAAAATAATATATATATTATTTATTTTATTATTGACATGTTAGTCTATATGTAAAGAGAAAGAGAGAGAGAAAGAGTTTCTAATGAGATTGATAAAAGAAAAACTAGCTATCAAAGTTGAATATGTTGTGCTTCCCAAACACGTTGTATTATGACCCGAGCCTGATGGGCTAACTAGCCTATCAATTTCGTTTGGTCTAAACCACTAACCAAAATGTTTAAACTGAAATTAATAATAATACACTCATCAGACCCTTATAAGTCAATCTTAATCTTACCCACTTTCGATGTGGGACTAATAAGGGGTGTTACACGTTGACCCAATGGAAAAAGTTTATCTTTCTCATCTGTTCATGACATGAGAGTCTTACAACTTATCTTACCCCACTGCTTGATTCTGTGCCTCTTTTTCCCAACACCTTTCGGTTGCTGTCATCAGCTACCATAATTACATGGATATAAAGTATATAAACAAAAACATGTACAAATGGCAAATCAGCAACACGAAAGTATACTTAATAACCATGAAATAATAACAACAATCAAAATACAGTATCAGAAAGAAAAAGAAAAGAATTCAGAGGCCAATATTCTTTCTGTTCTTGAAAGTATGCATGTAGGTACGTATACATGTATGCACTGATCTACGTAGAAAAGACAGCAGAAGAGAGAGTGTATAGCTTGTATATGTTCTTCTTCCTTCTAATTCTTGTTCTCATTGATTCCATCACTCGGACCGGACGGCGGCGGTATTCTCCTGAGCACCGTTAAGAAGATCTTCCCATACCTCTCCACGCCCTTCTGCTTCGTTCTCGTGGCCATCGTCGCCATGCCGCATGGGGAAGCATTAATCTTCCTCTCGTGGAGTGGCATAGGCCTTGCGGTGGACTGATGGAAGGCCAGCAGAAGAAGCAAGACGAAGGTGGTGGCGAGGACGTTCTTCAGACACGCCATTGCCGGAGGTGAGAGAAGTTTGATCCGATGAGGAGAGCAAGAGTGTTGGGAGATCGGATTTAAAGGAAATGATATGATGATGATGATGCATTTACTGCTTGAAACATTTCGGTGCTTTGATGCGTTTGTGAGTGGAGCTCACACGTTCACACTTACAGTGTTTGAAAGCGGTGTGGTGTTGCTGCACATCACCACTCAGCTCAGACAAAGTCATGGCCGTGAACAAAAGGTAGCCGAATTCTTAAGCTTTGCCATGGCATTCTCCAATCAGGATTACAGTGATGTTTACTTATCCTTAAAGGCGTGTCTCGTGCTGCATGATGACAAGGCGGCAAATGGAGTTGGAAGTGAAAACGTGTCTTCCTAGTTCCTTGTCACCGTTGATTGGGATTATGTCGGCCGGCCGTGGCATGACATCGAGGAGGGTTCGTCAACCTCGTGACTCCAAACTCAAGAGCGACGTCCAGTCAACGACGTTGACGCCATACTTGTAAGACTCCGTCGACGCCATACTTGCAAGACTCCGTCAACGCCGTCCCTGCCATGGCGTCGACTTCTCTCTCTCTCTCTCTCTCTCTCTCTCTTAGATCACGGAGAACACATTATGGTTGATTGATTGCCAGATCTGTGATGTCTTCTTCACTTTCGGCAAGCACTTAAACATGCATCATGCTTTGGAGTATTCTACAGAAGACGAATAAATTGCATGAGTCTCCAGGTGCTATTGTTTGGTCGGCGGATCTTCAAATAACCACAGTTCGGAAAAGCTGAAGTTATGTTGTTAATAATCCTCTCATAAGTAAACTAATTGATGGATAAAAGATTTAGGCTTCACCTAAATATATGGTGCGAACCTAAATGAAGATTGAAACTTTTTAGTAGTTGGGATAGCTCTCTTTCGTGATTTCATGAATCTTATTGTCGAATATTTGCAACATAATGGCAAATAATGCTTTTTCTGTACCAGATTAATTGGATTTATGCTGCTGCTGCTACTACTACTACTATTATTATTATTATTGTATGCATCCAATGACTCAATCTAACATGCACAAATTTGAATTAATTGAGGGTTTTTTCTATGCTTAATTTGGATAAATTTTGGACATAAAAAAACTTGGCTATGATACTATTTGGACATAAAACAGGAGAGCAGACATGCAATTAAAGACATGATGTTGTGGGCATGGCAAGGAGACTGGTTGCTAAGATTGCAACCTTTTGATGTAGAAATCTGAATGCCATGGCACATTTCTGCTGGGAAATAATTGACTGCAGTGTCTTTATTATTGGGGTTTACGATCAATTAAATATATATGATTGACACATTTAAGTGTCTCTGTGATTCTACTCTGACATAAAACTATGTGTAGAAATTTATTACAGACTCATTGTGTTGAAGGAACATTGTACTGCCATACTATCTATGGGGCCTCATGAGTGCAATCTGCAGCAAGCTGCCCTTTTCATCCTCTATATGTTCTCTACAGTAGTGAACTTGACTGGTTTTGATATTTGATGGAGGTTTTCCTCAATTTGACATGGTTTTGATATTATGAGAGCCTATTAAGGGGGAAAAAAGAAAAATCTAATGATAGCTTCTCCACAATAATACCAAAATAGAAAAAAATGATGTTTAGAGCTCTATATGATGATTAGGTCAAATATTCACTAACACCTACTGCCACTAGATTGCTTCATCTACCTACCAAATAGACTTCTTTCACCTAGTATTCACATAATTCCTTTTTTTTTAATAAAAAAATAGACTTCTTTCACCTAAAGAAGAATGATTGTAATTTGAAGAAAAGAAAAGAATGATTGTATTTTAGATTGTAGCTTCAAGACAAGGAGTGGATTTTGGATTAGTGACTGGTGGTCCTCATGGACTATATGGATATTTTTCTCTAAATAATATATGGAACATTGAAATCTCTTATACTGTCTTCATTAAAGTTGAAAACACAAAGAATGTACAATTATTATTTAAACTAATCCATGAACAATTTAAATATTTGTACAGTAAAAAAGAACTTGTGAGAGTACAGTTCATATTCATGTTGGCAAAGAACAAACATGCTGTCAAGCAACCAATCAAGAATCGCAGCAAAACCTGGTGTGTGTCTGCTTAAATAACTAACCAGGGAAAGCAACCCAATCTGCTACGAAAGAAAAGAGGCTGATGCCGAGGAACAAGCTAAATCCTTTGCCTTAATAACCAGTACATGAGGACAAGGACACCAACATAGGGAAGAAGACTGGTTGTATCTGGAAATATGGATCATTTAATCACAACAGACGGAGAAATAGGTGGACATGTTGCCCAGCAGAAAACATGAGAAATTATACATATTATCGAATCTAATATGATGGGCTATCGGTAAGGTGATTTACGATATGCTAATGTATAATCACAAGCGTGAGTTGATCTTTTTCCATCTATAATACTTGGAAGATACAGTTCATTGCATAATAACTTCTGACCATGGGGATTCCCTCCGGCTTCTTTACTTTCACAGCTCAAGCATCAGCAAGCGCGGATCCAGTGAGATCTTCTTTACTGTCCTGGCATGCATGGATAGCAGCGCATACATCATTTTTCTGGAGGAAATTCTCAGCATTGATCAGGATTAGGGGGCCATATTCGAGGACCATTTTCTTGCACTGAGAAAAAAAGAAAAGCCAAAGTCATTTCAGTCATGTTGATAATCAATAGGCAAACTATGGTGAAATATTTCACTGAATTTAGTTGAAACCAATAGAAAATTCCACCTAGAACCAAATGAACGGAAAACACCATCACTCAAGTGTTGGAAAGTTCACATGACGAAATCAATCATCACAAAAGCAAAAAAGAGCAAAGACATGTCAACTCCGATGGAATTTTGTAGTACGCTAGTTTGAATTTGAGAAGCAAAATGCCATATGATATTACAACTACAAAACAGATGAATATTGGAAAACTCACCTTTTTGGCATAATTCCCCATTTTATTGCATCCTTTCAGAAGTATCTCAATCACTTCAAGCTGAAAATTTTCCAGAGACATTATTGTAGTCAGCATTTAGTAGAGAATAAGTCAGCATTTAGCAAACTCCAAAATTCTGGTGCAGTCGAACTGTCGAAGACTAAGCTTCCCAGTAGGATGTTCAACGAAATATATATCATAGAAAAGCATAAATTAAGTTGAAATGTGTGATGTAATATGCAAGAAGCACCCAATGATTTACAAGAAAGCCAATAAAATAAATATTTTATCAAAATGACTAAAAGTATACTAATAGCTAGTTCTACGCAAAACATAGCCTAGAAGCACCATAACAAAGTTTTGTAAATACCATAAGATCACTGATTACCATTGTAAATGGAAAAAAAAAACTGTTTTATCATGATGAAAGTATAAAATAATGCGTTCACTTGTTGTTGCGATTTTATTTCAAAATTTTAGTTGATAGAATGTCTTCTCACAAATTTTAAATGAAGAAATTATGTCTTCTACAAAGGCTTCATTGAAGAAGGGAGAGGGTTTGTTATCAAAAGTTTTTGGAACACAAAGAGATCTCTGACTAGATTTTTGGTGAGTAATTAGCACCTATAAATATATATATTTTAATCCCAAAACCATTATTTTCTTTTTCACTCTTCTTCAACATGTTTCTCATTCTTTAGAGGAACAATGATATCCCTCTTCAGATAAGCTCAAATATTACATCAGGCAAAAAAATTTAATAAAAGATAGCTGGGTTAAATTTCAAGTCCTTCAAATGGTCTTGGGATATAACAAAAACCAGTTGGAAGGGCTGATTGACAGCAAACCAAAAACTTCTTCTTTAAATCCATCAATTATGGCATCGTACGGCACCTTGGATGATAACTATGGATAACCAATCAATGCAGGCATGATGCACAATTCATTAGTCTTTACAAGATTTCATGATATATTAATACTGCACATCCAGTGGGGCAATGATGCACAGATAATACTGATTTAAAAATCCATGGTTTTAACTTATTAGAGATGACAGCAAGTCTTTTTCTGTGATTAAGATAGCATATAACAACGAAAGACATATCTTAACTATGAAGAGAACAGCTATGGTTCTTGGGGTGGGGAAATGTGGTCAGGTATGTTTCTGCAGCAATCAGGGATCTGGTAGCGCAAAGGATTTATCGATACCTGTCTGTCAGGATCTGTCAGTTTGGTAAGAATCTCTGCGACAATATTATGGCAAAGGGTGCAAGCATCGTCATTCTTTGGCAGATTCACCAGTACAGCCTCCCCACAGAGATTCACCTTTTCACATAATTGCTCTGGACTTATTGTTGAAAGCTCCACGAAAAGAATTGGGACGTAGTAATCTACCAATGAAAGACACTGCCAGAAAAAAGAAATCGTTTCAGAAAACAACAAGGCAAACATAGTCATCATAGTTATACTAAACTTTACAATCATATGTGTATGGTTTCTACCGGAGAAGTTAGCATACCTGTCGTTTCAAAGAATGCAGCTGGGAACATGTTTCGTGAAGTCTACTGATAATCAGAGTTTGAGTTTCATTTTCACCAAGATAGTTTATAACCTGGGATGCATATTCTTCACAAAGAGTACATAACTTTTCATTCCTGCCAATATTACTCTCACTTTGTACCTCATTATCCACTTGCACAGCTGGAAGAAAAAGAACGATTTCAATCAACCATACAAGAATATTCCTGATTCATATGATGGAAATGTGAAATATAGTTTCAAAATGGATGGAATTGGCATATCAACTATTTATCTAAAACAAACCAAATCAACAACTTACCAAAGACATCCATAGTAGCCGAACTTCTGGCATTTGCTGAGATAAAACTGACTACCAGCATAAGAAGTAAAAAACTTAATCTTGAATCCATAATTGCCTGTTACATAAGCAAAATAAAAGGTTTATTTGTTGCGATTCAACAACTCAGTAAAATTTATCATCTGTATGCCTACCATCATGGGCATATATCAAAATCATCCATATCAGGTCAGGTCACTGACAAATATTCAGTACCCTTTGAGTTTTTAATAAATTATTTGACAAGAAAAAGCCCACGTATAAGAAAAATTAAGAGAACACATAAATCACTATAAATTGCCAATAATCTAGACTAAATAGATACATTAAGAACCACTAAAACAAGAAACAGAAAAAGGCCACATCATCATCAAAATTTAACTAGCTTGAGGGAAATAAAATTTAGTACTATTACTTTAAAGTTCAGTGAAGCAATCCCTAGAAAAAAAAAAAGAGAGAATATATATCTTAACCTAGCATGAAGGGTTGATAAACTCATAATATCATTTTCAAGTCAACTATCAAAGATATGCGACTGATGCAGATATTCTGATTAAGATGGTGAAGCTCATTGTTAGAGTAAGACAAATTAGTAAACTGGACTATGTTATTGTTAATCTCAAAATTTCCATCTCCTCTACACTCTTTAGTATGAGGTCATGTCATATGAGAGTAGTGTCAGTTTCTATTCTCTGATATCTAGCCAAACATGATTCTTGTTTTCTCACAAATACAAGTGATGGACCCTTCAGTTACTTTTAGACTTCCATTTCTATAGGGTCAAAGCCCTTATGTGCAACATATGAAAATGATCCATAAAACAGCCCAGTCAGACATGTTTTATTTTTCAGATCATATTTTTGAATGGAAATCCACAGAAATAAATAAAATTATATAATAATGTAACAGAATTAAAGACATCAACTGCAATAGGGGACTGGTTCGAAGTACGGTATAAATTCATAGATCATCACATACAGAGCACATACTATTCCATATGTCCTAAAGAATCAATGAATTTCAACATTGCAATCGTTGGACATCCTTCCCATGTTATATAAACAGTGTTTTGACAAGTTGCAGCGAATAAAAACCCTACACGACTAGATAACAGTTTTCTTTATTTAATCAATGCAAATGACCTCTATTAAAATTTCAAATATCTTAAAAATTTCTTTTTATAAGGATCACTTGTTCTCAAATAAATCTCCAAGAAGACATTAACAGAAAAAGTATTGACTTATCACTTCCATTAAGAAAAAGTTCAATAAAGTTATTGGTAGCGCTGTCATCACAAGCATAAAAGGCACATGAAACTTCGCAGTTTATAGAACAAACCAGAAAATATCATCAGCACGAATTTTCTACTACTAGATGATTTATAAAGTTAAGCAAGCAGAACAACATCTTCGCTTTCTTGCTAATAGATCCTTTTTCCTCTGAATCAAGCTACCCAAATAATAAGATATACAATCATACTCATCATGAGAAAACATCAACCGGGAGGACTCTTCCATCCCAACTATCGAATAGAAACTATCAATTTGATATCCTAAGCAGCTAATCCCATGTCGATCTCAATTCCAAGTTCAATTAACTCAAACTAAGAGGGGGAGATCGTAGACCTTCAATATCTCTATGAAGGGGCAGTACCCTGCTCACAAACCTGTCGACACAACTCGACTTCCATATTCATGGATCGAGGAGGTATTGAGAACGACGGATCTATACAAGAGATAGTACCTGGGGGATCGGCTTGTCTCTTTCCACCACTCGGATCAGATGCCGGCGGAAGAGAAGACGACGATGAGTCGAATCCTTTGCTGCTTCTTCTAATGGTTGGTTTGGGGTCGTTGGAAAAAGCAAGCGTGACGGCTCAGAAGAGATGAGGCCGAGATGCCGTAACTAATTATATTTCCGAAAAGGCTTCCTATGCATCGATCATTACCAACATTATCTACCTGTCCTATTATTGGAAACCCCAATGGCCCCACCGGAAGGGTTGTCATGTACTCAGTAGTCAGATGGCGTACACGCTTAATTATGTTGCCGAAAAGGCTACGTAGCTATCAATGTTTACTAACATTGTTCACCTGCCCCATGATTGGAGAGACTGGTGGCCCCACGAGAAGTGTTTGCCTCCAATTTGTTGGGTTGTCATATACTCGTTAGTTTGCGCGGTAACAATAGAAAGACAAATATTGACCAACATAAACAGATAAGATTAAAAATGGCCGACAGAAGTCGTCAGAAATAATTATCTTTTAACCGTGGTTTACCCGCATTTGTTACCTGCTCTGTGACTGGAGAAGGATTGGATCCCACAAAAACAGTTCATTATATGTCTCCTACGTGTTGCGGATGCTGTGCTCACATTAGTTAGTCAAAAGAAGACAATTGGCTGTTCTTTTTTTATTTTCATTTGATTTCTAAATTTAAATTTAGCACAGTAATATTATCCTACTAATAAATCTTGCACACATTGTATTTAATCTTTAAATCAACTAAAAAACTTCAATTAACAATAATTTTCTTAAAAAAATAATAAATATATTTTCAAAAAAATGTTTATAATATATATTAGCCCCTATAAAGTCAGATTAGTTAGCCTAATAATAAAAGGAGAAAAATGATATATATATATATATATATATATATATATATATATATATATATATATATATATATAACTTGATTTCTAATTTAAATTTAGCACACATATATAAGGCATATGTACATTGTATTTAATTTTTAAAGGTCTAGATAATTACAACATTGAAAGTTCGATAGAAATTAAATTTGTAAAAAATATTTTATATTTTTAGATATTTTCTGAAAAATATATTTTCATGACTTTAAATGGTGTACTACAATGCACTAATGCAAAAATATATATATGTTATAGGAGCCTCTATAAAATCATATTAGGTAGCTTAATAACAATAGGAGAAAAATGACTAACATAAACATAAAAGGAAAAATTGCCATATTTTTTTCACTTTATTTCTAATTTTAAATATATCACAATACATTAGTCATAGTTACATTGTAATTATTAAAGATCTGGATGGTTACAATGTTGAAACTTCAATTGGTATTAATTTTCTTAAAAATATTATATATATATATATTAAAATAATTAACATCTTATGTATGTTATATTAGCCTCTATAATGTCACATTAGTTAGCTTAATAACAAAAAAAGAAAAATGGCCAAATTGTCATATTGTTTTCAGTTGATTTCAAATTTTATATTTAGCACATATATAAAACATACATTGTATTTAATCTTTAAAGGTCTTGATAATTACACATAAAAATCATAATTAAAATTATTATTTTTACATATATGTATATGAGTGCGTGCATGTTTGTATTATATTAACCTCTATAGTAATAACAAAAGATGGAAAATAGCTAATTATCCTTTTTTTCACTTCATTTCCAAATTTAGATTTAGGAGATATATATATATATATACTTTTAAATTTTGCATGCATTGTATTTCCAAACTCATCTTTTTTATGTCCCTAAAGAAATTTAAACTTAATTAAAGTTTCTAGGTATGCAATAGAAGATAAACTACATAAAATTCATACTCCATATACTCCTCCATTTTCCATTCTCCTCATTATTACTTTCAAAAGCTTAAGACTCCAAGTAAAAGCTAGTTTAGATAAATTTAAGAATTGTCAAAAAAATTGCAATATATTTCTATAAATTACATTAGTTTATTTTTTGTCTACTAAATATTATTATTTTTAAATAGTGACTAATGTTTTGAGATTGTTTGCTATATTATTGACAACTTCTTTGGTGCATAAGGATTGTAACTTTTAGTCACACTTAAATAAATAATAATAATAAATAGCTTTTTTTTCTAACATGAAAAAAATGGATGGTTTGATGAAATTTTGGAAAGATCAATATATACCATCTTATTTCTAAAAATATATTACCTATTTTTGTTATTTTAAATCAGATCACCAACATTAGAAAGAAGTAATCCTACCATTATATGGAGATTATCCTCTACTAAGCATTATCTCTACTATTTAGAACCCTCTTTCTTCTTCCTTTTCTCTTTCCCACTGCCATTTCTCACCCTCTCTCAACTTTTCTCTCCTTTCTCATCATTTCCTTGATATTTATCATTATATTCTTTCTTGAGCCATTTAACCCAAAAGCCACATCACATTTTGGCAGTTTAATAAGACCCTACAAAGGCAGCCCATAAAAGTTTAGGTCAAGCTATTATATTTTAGGATCAATTAAGCTATAAATTCCACAAAAATTTAGCAAATAATGTTTGATGACACCAAAGCCAAGTTCTGTGTATGTTTGATTTGCAAGATAGATGACAGATGACATCATTGTTTGTAGAGCAATCCTAATACTTTCTTACACTTGAATCATACACCTTGGTAGTCAATTATGTCATGCACAAGACACTTCTACTGACAATAAGACATGAAGCCTGCTCCAAATGAGAGCTATAGTTTACTCTCTGAAGACTTCTTGATGGAGAAGACTTCAGAGAGTAAAATAATAATACTAAGCTCTTCAGACAGTTTCTTTGAGGGAAAGCTTCAGGCAACATGTTCAACTTTCATTTGTCAAAGAGGAAAAACATGATGATGAGTTATTATCAGGGATCTGATTCTCTTTCATTTGTCAGAGAGGCAACATGTTCAACTTTGTGATTCAGTCATCATACAAGTCATCCAAGATCTTATACTAAAGAATTTGGCAGTCATCCATTGATATCTTGACCAAGCCATCAAATGCAGAAGATGAGTTTGATAGGCCAAATATTATCAAGTAGGGAAAAGAATTTGGATTCTCATTTTCTACAAATTTATATCATGGATCTTGTTCTCATTGTGTATGTTTTGTTTCTGAACCTTTCTTCTACTTTCAGATGCAAAATTTTAGCTTTGGAAATCTTTGAAACAATAGCACAGTTCATGGAAACCATACATATTTTACCAATTCATTCCATAGAATAATGAATACACAGAATGTTAATACTCACAAGCAGAGCCTAAGTCTTGTTTTCAAGTTGCTACCTCTGTTTCTGAAAATTTCTGTTTCTTGAAATACAAACTCTTAGCCTTCAGAATTTCTAATATTTGTATGCCTACATCTTAAAACAATAAAATTATAGAATGTGTTTATTTTTTCCATGAAATTTTGTTTCTTGAGATACAAAATCTTAGACCCCAAAATTTTTTATTTTTTGTACTCTTTCTTCTGAAAACTATGAAATCACACAGTGCAAGTAATCACAAACAGAGTTTAAATCTTGTTTTCAGGGAGCTAATTTGGTTTCCAAGTTTTTCTGTTTCTTGAGACGCAAAATGGTAGCTTTCATAAATTTTACATTTTCGTATTGTTACTTCTGAAAACAATGAAATTACATAATGTAAATAATCACAAACAGAGCCTAATGATTCCACTAAAAATGTAACATTTTATTTTCAGACAGAGATGTTATGAACTATCATGATCGACGATTAATGGTAAGGTCATTCTTGACAACCAAATGCGCCATAAAGATATATTACCTTCGAGAAAAAAGAAATGAATTTCATGACTCGAATATTAATTATAAATCATAAAAGATATTACCATAATGCTAATACTCATCCATATATTTCTTTTGATACTATTCAATCCCCTTTAATAAGTTTCTTTATGATCCACTTTGCTATGAGATTACTTGCAAGTTAATCCATCCCTTTCTCCCTTCTTAGCCTTTGGAGCAGCCCAACAATGATGCAATTTGATCATGAAACAGAGAGGAATATTCCAGTTGCAGCACAATTGCATCACTTTCCTTCCATGCTCAAGTGTTTGAAAAGCTAATAGAAACAAAGATAAGATGTCCTTGACTCTCCATTATGTACTACTCAAATAAAAAAGACAGACTTGTCATTTCATTCTTAATTGACCTACAGTGCTCAAATCTGTTTCTTTGGCTTGCTATCAACTGTAGGATTGAATATGACATGGGAGTCTTGGGATTGGGTAGTAAAAATAAGTCCATCTCTAGCCCCAAGAAGCTCTTAACATATTCCTTCCATTATGACTATGATCTACTTGTAGTATAGATTAAATGGGCCTTGACATGGAGTATTTTTATAGTGTTGAGAGAGAGAGAGAGACCATGATCACATGGTTCCAACTTGAATGCATATGATTCAGTGACCATCCATGTCTTGATATCAGTCTCTTGTTGATCCACTCCATGAGTTCTATTTTTGATTATCATATTCTCACTAGAATAGAGTCAATATATACAATACAGCCTTGTTATTAATACTGTAAAGTTTTCTCAAATTTCAACTCATAAGAGAAAATTATGATTGGAAGAGAGGCTAACTATGTTGGAAAAACTTGCCAAAACTCATTGAAACTTCAAGGAATTATCCAAGTTTACAGTGCCTCCATGCTTTATTACAAGAATAATTGTGTCATAGCCATGAGTGAGGCTATTGTAGAAGAATAAACTTCTTTGTAAGATTATGAATTTGGACATTCTCAGCAAATACAAAGATTATTTCCATGACTTGTGTAATTCATGGTAAAAAAAAAACAAAAGCTTCTAATAAAAATGTCAGAAGGCAAGCAATCCTCTCTACATGTGCAAAGTCTATATTTATAACCAGACCTCACTGTGTTGTTTAATACGTCCTTCAAACCAGCAAAGCATTCATTTGTGTGAGGTACGTACTGATTTCAATTTTTAGCTCATCACTGTCCTCCCTTCTTCTTCTTCTTCTTCTTCTTCTTCTTCAGCACAGCCAAAGATGTTCCCCATTAGCTCAGATCTCCACACAGGCTCAAACCAAAGCAAGCAGGATGACAAGCTCTGCTGCAGGCTCCTCTTTAAGGAGAGGTCAGTGGCCAACCCTTCCTTTAGAGTCTACTATGGAGTGGCGTCCGGGGCTGTGCCATTCCAGTGGGAGTCTCAGCCTGGAACCCCCAAGCACGTCAGCTCCACCGCTGCGCTCCCTCCCCTCACCCCTCCCCCCTCCTACTTCTACACCCCCAGGAGCAAGAGCTCCATGAAGTCCTGCAAGTCCAGCTTCATCCGCGCCATGCTCCCCAAGCTCAGCCTAAGGAAGGTCCACATCTCGCCTTCCTCGTCCCTCCCCTCGTCTTCCTCTTCCTTGAGCCCGCTGTCGTACTTCTCGGCCGTCGGCTATGGCGAGGAGCCCGAGGACGGGCCGCCTGAGTCAACCTTGTGCTTTGGGATGCGACGCAGGGCCGCGCCGGTGAAGAAGGCGCTCTTGTCGGTCGTCGGACATGGTTGCGGCCGACGTACCGCTGCATAATGGTCTGACATCGAACACCTTGTGGTCTCCGCTAACGAAGCAAGTCTCATCTGCTGCCCAAAGCAAGAGGAAGGAGGTGAAGTGTTTGTCCAAGTTGCTGTAATAATGTGGGACTGATAGCTTGTGTCTTCGTCACCACCACCTTCTATTCTGTATCATTTTCTTGTTACATGTAAGCTGTGATGACAAAATACCAATTCATGGTGAGGTCTGCTCTCTCACCACAATTATTGTCATCATAAGATTGTGATGGTTGTCTCAAATTGTTGGTGGCCAAAGCAAATTGCTTGATGCATTTCTGTGAAGTTTTCCATTATTTCTTTTGGAGAAAAAACAGTGCAGGAAAGTGTTTTTAAGATACAAGAAGATTTCAAGGTAAGTGAAGAAGTATATTGGAAGAATTAGGAACAGAAAGGACAAGGGGTCATCAAAAAGAAGGAAAGAACAGGGACAAAGAGGGAGACACTCATAACTGATCCCAGAAACATCAAGAGAGGAAAGGTTGGATGCAGCTTCCACCCCAATATTTAATTCTATGGTAAATGTTCAGGAATCTCTCTCTCTCTCTCTCTCTCTCTCTCTCTCTCTCTCTTCTTGAAATCAAGTAAAGGGAAATTTAATGAGCTCATCTTCACAGATATCAGATTTTTTTACTTGCACCTACCAACCAATCTTTTGCTGTCTTCTCCTCAGCTACCACTGAAACTTAGGGAGTAGGTTTATAGCATATGAGATGAGAAGTGTAGGAAATACAGAATGAAATTGTGGAGAATTTTATTTGCAGAAAAGTAAAATAAAACAAAAAACAAAACAACAGTGCCTGAAGCCTACCACATTGAATGAAGTCCATGAGTGGGAGGCAGCTTAAATGGCTTCATCCACCAAATGAGTGGTTGGAAAGGTGCTGCTCTGCCATTTAATTCACACTCATTTGCCATGGAATTGCTAACCAATGCAACAAAGCTAGCCTGATTAGCCTCTATGAAAAAGAATTCATCATCATTGATTGGTGATCAAGAAAGCTTTACTGGCTTGAATGGATACTTCTTGAAATTTAGAGTGTGCATTGATTGATTGCTAAAAGAAATTGTTGATATTTTTATGCCATGTGTTGGACAAATGAAAGAACTCTTAAAATTCATCCTGTGTAAGAACTAAAAAAATTACAAGGGGTGAATAGAAACATTTTGAAGCTTAAACAAAAGAAATTATCAATACAAATGTTTCTGCTGCACATGATAAAGTAGTAATGATGGATATTTTATAGGTTTCAAAGGAGAGAAATCAAATCCAACTTCATCAAATTATAGATCAACAAAAATTGATTGGTTTTTTCTCCAGTATGGAATATAATGACAGAAATCTCTCAATTTTCTGCATGCATTTTAAAGTATGAAGGATGCAGATCACATGTTGGAATGAAGTGCGCAATAGAAGATCCCACTCAACATCATAAGGAGGACCACCAAGGTAGGTTTCCTTCAGATCTAAGAAGTGAGAGAAGCATTCTCCAACATAAACCAGTGAAAGGTCTGCAACATTCCAATTCATGGGATCAAAAGATAGCAATTCTAACATGTCCTCAGTAAATTTAGATTTGATTAGATAGAAAAGCTCCAAGAAACATGCATCAGCAAGTAATGTAGCTAATGGTCCTCATCATTCATTGCCTCCAAACAGCAACTCCATTGCATGATGGCTCACAAGGAGCAGATTATTGGCCAGGGAGAAGTCATCATTCAATGCATGATGTGGATTTTATGGCCCAGTATCTGCAAACAATGTAATCCTGTAGAATAGAAAGGCAGGCATACAGATGCTTTTAGATCTGTCCCATATGTACCTCACTTGAGATCCTTCATTTGAATTCTCAAGGCTCCTCTTGCATTGGCTTCAGGTGAAGCTAAGCTACAAGACAAATCATAAAGCTTTTGTGGGATGGCTTGAGCACATCATGTTGTGGTAGTGGTTTACACTGGAGAAGTGGAAGGTAATTAACACAGCCTCAAATTAACCTGACTTCTTCATAGCCGAGAGGCAGCATCTTTTGATGGAACTAAGAGGGGGAAGAAGCCAAAGCATGATCTTTCTATGGACACCATGGAAGCATCCAAGATGTTTGTTGATGCTGTGACTATAATCTATATTATTGTGCAGCACACCTTCCATTTTGTCTGCATCTGTCTATACTCTCTCTCTCTCTCTCTCGTGTCGGTGGGTTCATCATATTTTGACCCTTCCATCCTGCATGCTTCATTAGCATTCCTTTTCAGCAAAAAACTATTACATAAATTAATTATTTTTATATTTTTAACTTGAAAATAATCATTGGTAAACCATGTAGCATGACAACAAGTTTATATAGTTCTAATTAGATGAAAAGCCTCGAATAAAAATTACTCTTTAATTTTGTCTAAAATAATACAATCTTTCACTCATTTCTTGATATTACTTTTCTCTTTATTCCGTCTATCAATTTATTTGTTAATCTATCTATTATTCTTTTGATATGAAACTAATTAAAAATATTAGTTCTACTATGATACTAATTATTTCTTTTCCCACTCAAGCCTCTCACGGTGTCTCTTGTACTTCAATATTATATCAGTTCTAATACCAATTATCATAATCTAATTTAATGGATAACTAGTTTATTAATTTCACTGAACATGAATTATTAAATCAAAATATTTAGATATAAGTTAATAATAATATATTCATCAACCTCTTATTATGAGTCGGTCTAAGTTTTAACTCACTTCTGATGTGAATTTAAATCGGGGATTACAATATATTTCCTTTGCAAAATTTTTCAGCAAAAGGTATTGGGTAAAAGACTTGTTTTTGTATTTTTAATTTGAAAATAATCATAAGCAAACCTACTTAGCATGGAAACAAGTTTATGATATTTTAAGGTGACTGGTCTTAAATGAAAAGAAAACTTTTATTTTGAATTAAAACAGTACAGTCCTTTCATCCCCTGTGTATTTAAATATGTCAACACTATTTTGCTATTAGATATGAAGTTAATAATCTTTTTATATTATAGTCAAATTTTATAAACTAAAAATGAATGATAATCCACTCATTTCATATAGATTAAATCAATATAATTTGTGTACACATTCTCTCTCTCTCTCTCTCTCTCACCCACATTGCCCTACACTTGACAATAATGTTTAAGAGCCAAATCCTATTGTTCTAGTAATCCAGAGTCATTGGGAAGCTTGATTTGCTATATAGTCCACAGTTCAATTCCATATGCCACTCTCCCTTTGTTCACTCAATTAGGATCCACTTTGTTTCTGAAAACTCACCATTCTGTTGTATCATTGCAAATGAATTGTTCCAATCATGTTGAGTGTCACTGGAGCAATCCAAAGCCTTTTCTTAGGGACATAAAACTCATATTGACAATTCAAGAATAAACATCATTTGACTTGGATTAAGCTTTCTTATTCCTTTGAAATTGGTTAATATCACTCATTATTCTATTATTTCTTATGACTTGTTGAAATCAACTAGCTAAGTTTACTTTAATTTCTATCCTATTTTGATTGCTCAACCATAATCCTACTGTGAATAAGAGAAGTTATGATTACATTCTTCAAAATCTCCACTTTTCCAAGTGTTATGTTGTTTCCATTAATAAGAAGTTTCAAATATATCAGTACATTGCTCAAGGCTTCTTATATGTTCTATCCTTGTAAAATACTAGTATACCAAGTAGAAATAAGTGTTGCATCCACACCTCTCTTTGATTTCAGCCTTGAACTCAGTTATCATCATCAATCTTGCATTGAGTTAATGATTCTCTGATTTCAGTCTCCTATTGCAGTTGCTCTTTGACCTTCAAGTCATGGAACAAGATTTATGAATGTGACTTGAACATAATTTCCACAATTTATATGTTTGGTATTGGTCAGGAAACATATTACTATTGAATATTTTTCTTTATGTAATGTTCATTATCTGTTGGCTATTTGAATTTAGTCGATCAACCTATTCACTGACCCAGCTCAAGATTAAGATTTAAGATCAATGAAGTGCATGAAATGAATCATGGTGAATTCTAGATTAAGATTTAGCACCAGAGTTAGTCTTAAGTTTCATGTTGTTCTTCCCTGGCTTGAGAAAAAGAAGGAAAAAAAAAAGAGGTAAATTCTAGATGAAGGAAAGAAAGATTTTTTTTTCTTAGCTCATCACATAAAACTAGACATATATTAGGTTTGAACCAACATAACAAGCTTAAAGTTTTTTATTTGAATTGGTATCAAATTCGACGTTTGTTAATTTTTATCAATCGTCGATTTTAAAATATCAATATGATATTAGGACCAATATTTATAATAAAATAAATGAGTCAAGATATTTAAAAAGTGATAAGTTTTGATTGTCGTTAAGTGAAAAAGAAAATAAAAAAAAGATACACTTAAAATATTAATTTAGTAGTGATGTACCAAACTCATTTAACAAAGAATTTCATATTCAAAATCTCATCCTATATATATATATATATATATATATATATATATATATATATATATATATATATATATATATATATATATATATATATATATATATATATATATAATCTTAAACATTGATTAGACTTGATTACCAAAATAGTCCTCACCTCAATAAGGTTTAAAGGAGTAAGATGGAAAAGCTTTCACAATTTATTTAGTCTAAATATTGTTGTTTCATAGTTGATGATCAATTTATTTGTGATCTTAAACTTGGTTTATTGTAGATTAAACTTACCCCATAGTCATCAGTAACCCAATGCACATCCATAGAATTGAAATGAGTGACACTAAATCAACTGTTATATGGTAATCACCAGATATTATTTGAGATTGTAGATTGCTGCAAGGATAGTTTTCTTGCTTTATTCCCTTAAAGCCCAATGGCTGATACGGCTGCAAGAGAAGAGAAAGGCGCAAGAAGCAGAAGGGACATTAACTTCACTGCATCTTCTTCCTTAGTTGGTCTTCCTGCAGTCAGTCCTGATCTCACCGCTGCTACCGGTGAGAGGACTGATGCTGCCCATCTTCACCATTGCACTGGCGAAGTCGCCGAAGAACTTGGCCGAGTTCGCGGCGTAGGAGCTCACTTGCGAGTCGGTGGAGCCTCCGCCGTGCAACTGCTGGTCCGAGTGCAGGAGTCCCTTGTTGCTCAACAGGTTCCTGTAGTAGCAGCTGTCGAATGCGGTGGAGGTCGAGGCGTCGAGCGGCGCGAGGTTGTCGTCGTCGCCGGAGCTGGGGCAGCTCGACTGCAGCGACGCCGCCAGCGACGAGTCGATGTTGGTGTCGTTGTAGATCCGAGCGCGGAAGCTGGTGCACCGGGCCTGGCCTATGGTGTGGGCACCTACGATGAGCAAGTGTTAGCGGCGAATGCTGTGCGTGGTGGTACCGAGAAGCATGTCATGTTGCTGCTACCTGAGAGAGCGACCATGTCTGTGGTGGTGAGGTCCTTGTCGGAGAAGGCCGAGATGAGGTCGGTGAGGTTGAAGTCAGGCCTCGGGATATCGCTGTTGGCCGAGCTGAAGCTTGCAGTCGTCGAGTCTCTCCTCCCCAGCTGCACCGTCCACGAAGGGCCACCTAACTGATCGAGACGAGGGTCACAAGACAACACGACCTGATCTCGATCTCTACTCACAAACTGCGAACATCATGGATGGGGAGAGAATACCGCGACGACGGAATCGCGAGCTGCCACCGCGAGGATGTCAGCGCAGGAGACGACTTGCTTGCAGGCGCTTTCGAGCTTGGATTTGATGGCGTCGACGACGTCGAATCCGCGCAAAGAGTTGTTGTTGGGACCGGCAGTCTTCTCACCCGTGAAGCCGGAGGTGTCATCCAGCAACACCGACCCATCACACCCCTGTCATTTAGGTCGAAAGCATTATGGCTTAGAAACTTCATCTAATTCAACTACTCTCGGATACTGTTGCTACCGATTACTTAGTTCTGTTCCATCAGACAGAACAGAATGCTACCAAACCAAGCTTTTAGGTCAATGATGTCTTTTATATGATGAAAAAGGCTGTGCATGGCTGTGATATCACAGGGATGGAATTTGCTGAGGCCATGCAACGTTGGTAGAAATGCAAACTATACTGATTGATTTAGCAAGCAGAAGAGATCATGAAGTAACAGGACTTGCTTGAACGAAGCAGTCATGGAAGTGGAGCCGCAGCAGCGACGCCCCCATGCGGCGTTCCTTGGCCACTGCGGCCTTAACAGCGCTTTGGATGATGGGCAAAGCGTTCGGGCATGAGGTGTTGTAGAAAGACGACGAAAGCTGCGCTAAGGTTGTCGCAGCAAAGCAGCAGCATAAGAAGAAGAAGAAGAACAAAGCCAGAGGAATTCTAGAGGAGATGCCAGAGAGTGAAGCCATTGCTGAAGGACTCACCGAATGATGAATACTTATAGCCTACTACTCTGCGCAATCTTAAATCTACTGCATTGACCAGCAAGATTGAATCTGCTTAAACAAAGTAAAGCATGGGAGATTGGAGGCCAGCCCACAGTTGCAACATGCTTAGTGATGGTCACCATCCTCTCCTCTTTGTCCATGAAAAGAAACATCACAACTTGGAGTAGTATCTCTCTGAAATGTCTTCTCTCATCCATAAAGAAATTGATAGTGGGTTGAAAGAGGAGGTGTGAACCTAACTACATGCCAAGAATCTACTGAGAGGTCAAGTAGAACAGGCGCTTCTTTACGGATGCTGTGGTCTAAATTCTCATCACTGCTCGTTCCCCAAACTTCGGAACCTTCTGTTTCCTGTCAAAAAGAAACAGTAGTGGTTGAACTCAGATTCCGAAGATGCATAATTGTGAATCTGTGTTAGAAGTTCACAAAGTAGGTGGTGTTAGTGATGTCCAGATCAGTCCAATTTAGTCTCTCTCTCTCTCTCTCTCTCTCTCTCTCTCTCTCTATATATATATATATATATATATATATATATATATATATATATATATATATATATATATATATATATATATATATATATATATATATATATATATATATATATATATATATATATAAAGTTCGACACAATTAAATGAGTGGTTCGAATGTTCATCTCACGATCACCTTATATGAATATCAATGTGGAATAGGATTCTTGATATTTGATACTTCACTAGTTTGGAGATGGAAGATAAGAGTTTAGAGTAAATAATGGTTTGATGGAATCAGACATATAGGTGATTGACTTTATATCAAGTGAAAGATTGTTAGTTATAGGTGCCCTATAAGCCAATCACGTGAGTGATGATACTTGTGACACACGTTGCCACAATATCTTTGCTTATTATTACTAGTATTTTATCATATATTATCCGGATGTATATTGTGATATTCTTGAATTTGTGCAATGGGAATCGGATCATAATGAGATTATGATAATAAGACCGATTCACTTTTAAATATAAACCCTAAATCATCCCGGTCATAGGTTACTCAAGAAGGACATCGAGTTGTGATATTTTTTTGATAATTATTAAAAAATCTCTCATTAATACTTTTTATCGAAAGTGCATCTCTAGTAAAAAAAAAATACTAGATGACCCTTTTTTTTTTTTCATGAATAGATAGATATATTCTTGATCATTCTAAAATAATAATAGATGATCCTTATTTTTTTAATCGAATCGTTTATCCTTAAAACTTATTAACCTTAACCTTAAAACCCACTTTTAAGGTTTATTAATCTTAAAACCCAATTTTCCTTTTTCTCTTTTCCTTCTAACTCTTCTAACTATTGGGTTGATAGCCCATATTCAGCCCAAGGTAGGCTTTATCAGCCCACAGCTCACCCCCTTCTTAACCTAACCCTAATTTATATTAGGGGGGTGTGGTGGCTATAAAAAGATACAAAAAAAAAAAAGGGTAGCAAGGAGGCAATTTTTGGTAGCCACGGGATTCCAAAGAAAATGAGGAAAATAAGACAGAAAAAGAAGAAAAAGAAAGAAAAAAAGATAAGGATAATACAGAGAGACTGTTCTCAATCATTCAGTAGTGCTTTCATCTCAGGTTAGATTAGATATACAGTAGATTCTTATTGTGATTACTTGGGGAGAATTAGGGAGGAGTTAGATATTGTGCACAGTGACGTAATCTTTGTATCCTAGTTATTCTCTTGTGATTGTAGCTAGGGTTTTGGGCAAGAGATTGAGATTTGTATATTTATTATTATTATAGTGGATTATCTCTAGTTTGTCTCGTAGTTTTTATCCTTCAAATTGAAAGGATTTTCCACGTATATCTTACTATTCTATTTGATTGTGGTTCCATTTAATTCCGTTATGTTATGACCTACTAGTATTTGTTCATATAAAAAAGTTTATTTCTCTTTATATCCCATCAATTGGTATCAGAGTAGGGTTGTGGTGATTTAATTTTTGTATTTGAACATGGAGGCCAGAAATGTTTCTCGCATGATTAGTTTAAATGGAAACAATTGGATGATATGAAAACCAAGAATGGGAGATATCTTGTATTGCAAAGATTTGTATGGACCTTTGCAGGGAGATAGTGCAAAACCCACAACTATGACAGATGATGAGTGGAAGATGTTAGATCGAAAAACAGTTGGGTTTATTTGACAGTGGCTTGATGATAGTATCTTTCACCATCTTTCTACTAAAAGTTTTGCATATTCTCTTTGAAAAAAATTGGAAGGTCTCTATGAAAGAAAAACATCTAGTAACAAAGCTTTTTTGATTAGAAAACTTGTGAACCTAAAATATAAAGAGGGTGCTTCTATTATTGAGCATTTGAATGAAATGCAGAGTATTACTAACCAGTTATCCTCCATAAAAATGTCTCTTGATGATGAATTACAAGCATTGTTACTTCTCAGTTCATTACCAGAAAGTTAGGAGACACTGATGGTTTCCCTCAGTAATTCTACACCAGATGGTGTTGTCATCATGAGTTAAGTAATAAGTAGCTTGTTGAATAAGAAGTTGAGAAGAAAGAATTCAGCAATATCTCAGAATGATTCACAAGCACTTATCTCAGAGAATAGAGGAAGGTCAAAGTCTAGAAGCAGTTCACGGATAGGTAGGAGCAAGTCAAGATAAAGAAAAGATATTGTTTGCTATAACTGTGGTGAAAAAAGACATTACAAAAACCAATATAAGCAACGTAAGAAGATAAAGAAAAAGGGAAAAGAAGTGGAGTCTACAGAGTTAAAGGATAATACTATAACTATAATGCAAGGTGGTGATTATTTGATTTTATCTCATTCTAATGATATTTTTTCTTGTGTGTGTCAAGATCTTGAGTGAGTGATTAACATAGGTGCTTCTTATCATGCTACACCACAGAGGGAGTTTTTTGTTATATACAAGTCTGGAAATTTTGGTGTTGTCAAGATGGGCAACTATGGCACAACAGACATCATTGGCATGGGTGATATCCATTTAAAGACTAACCTTGACTACAAGTTGGTGCTTAAGGATGTGGGGCATGTAGTTGACTTGAGACTGAATTTAATTTCAATCGAAAGACTAGATGATGAAGACTATGATAGTAGATTTTACAAAGGGCAATGGAAGCTCAGTAAGGGTTCTCTTGTTATAGCTAGTGGAAAGAAATATCATACTTTGTACAGGTTGCAGGCTAAAGCTTATGGTGAGCAGTTAAATGCTACAAAGAAAGACTTCAGCATGGAGTTGTGGCATAGGCGATTGGGATACATGAGCGAGAAGGGGTTGCAAGCTCTTTCCAAGAGAGAGATATTGCTAGACCTTAGAGGTACACATCTGAACCCTTGTATTGATTATTTGGCTGGTAAACAACACAGAGTTTTATTTACTAGTCCTGCTATGTCTAGAAAAATGTATGTCTTAGACCGTGTTTATACAGATGTATATAATCCTTTGAGGATAAAAACTCTTGGTGGACTTGTTGATATTCTTGGTATAAGTGGTGCACTTTATTTTGTCACTTTTATAGATGATTTTTCCAGGAAAGTTTGGGCCTATGCTTTGAAGACCAAAGATTAGGTGATTAATGTCTTCAAAGAGTTTCATGCTAGGGTTGAAAGGGAGATAGAAATGCGATTGAAATGCATAAGATCAGATAATGGTGGTGAGTACACAGGATTATTTAATGATTATTGTAGGTCACATGGGATCCAACATGATATGGTAGTTCCTGGTACACCTCAGCATAATACAATTGCAGAGAGGATGAACTACACCATCATGAAAAAGATCAAATGTATGCTTTTACAGGCAAGCTACCCAAAAGGTTTTGGGATGAGGCTTTGAGGACTGCAGTTGATGTGATCAACTTGTCACAATGTACAGCCTTAGATGATGATGTTGCAGAGCATGTATGGTCAAGGAAAGATATTTCCTATATGCATTTGAGAGTGTTTGGTTGTTGTGCATTTGCACATGTTCCAAACAATGAGAGGTCCAAGCTGGATGGTAAGACTAAAGAATATATTTTTCTTAGTTACTCACATGATTAATTTGGTTACAAACTTTGGGATCCAGAAAAGCATAAGGTGTTCAGAAGTAGAGATATAGTCTTCTTTGAGGACCAAACCTTTGAAGATTTGAAGAAGAAGACACCGACCAAGATTTCTGTAGAAGGATTAGCAGATTGTGACCCAGTTACTCCTCTAGTATATCAAGGTGATGGGGGAGATGTGCAAGAAGATGATGTAGAGCCTGATGTTAATCTACCTACAAGACATATTGAGCAAGAAGAAGTTGGAGAGCAACTTCCCGCAAAACCTCAGTTGAGAAGATCTTCTAGACAACGTCAACCTTCCAAAAGATACTCTACAGATGAGTTTATGATGCTTACTGATGCAAGTGAACTAGAGAGTTACCAGTAAGCAGTTGAAAGTAAGCAAAAAGAGAAGCAGTTGCAGCTTCAGAAAATTCACACAGATGATAACGGAGCAGACATGTTGACAAAGACCTTACCAAAAGAAAGACAGGAGATATGCCGACAGCTGGTAAGTATGACTTCATATTGATGAATCATGGGACAACCTCCCTTATGGGCTGAAGGGGGACGTTATTGGGCTGACAGCCCATATTCAACCCAAGGTGGGCTTTCTCAGCCCACAGCTTACCCCCCTCTTAACCTAACCCTAATTATATTAGGGGGGTGTGGTGGCTATAAAAAACGGAAAAAAAAAAGGCAGGAGACAGTTTTTGGCAGTCATGGGATTCTAAAGAAAAGGAGGAAAACAAGGCAGAAAAGAAAGAGAAAGAAAGGGAAGAAGACAAGGACAATATAGAGAGATTGTTCTCAATTATCCAGTAGTATTTTTATCTCAGGTTAGATCAGATCTATAGTAGATTCTTACTGTGATTACTTGGGGAGAATTAGGGAGGATTTAGATATTATGCACAATGACGTGATCCTTGTATCCCAATTATTCTCTTATGATTGTTGCTAGGGTTTTGGATAAGAGATTGAGATTTGTATATTCATTATTATTATAGTGGATTATCTCTAGTTTGCTCCGTGATTTTTACCCTTCATATTGAAGGGGTTTTTATATATATCTTGGTGTTCTATTTTATTGTGGTTCCATTTAATTTCGTTATGTGTTATGGCCTGTTAGTATTTGTTCATATATAAAAGTTTATTTTTCTTTATATCCCATCACCGACTACTCGAAAAATATTTTTAAATTTTAAAAACTAATACTTCTAAAATCAAGCTTGTTCTTTTCCTCCATAATTTAAATAGCTCTCTTGCAAACCCATGCAACTCTTATTTGGTTGATTAAATTTTGTGTTGGGAAAATTTATTATAGTAAAATAATTCTTTTCTCTCTTTGTGTATCAAAATATTAACTTATTATTAAAAGTAAATGTTAACCAGAGTAGCATAAACAGTAGAACAACGTATCAATTAAAGTGAGATACCGAATTTTTATGTAGAAAATTTAATGTGAGAAAAACCACGGGACCGTAGTCCACTTTAAACTTTCACTATCGCCAATAATAATAACAGGTTTATAATAAGTTTTATCCAGAATAATAAAATGATCATAATAATATCAAGAATAATATATCATCATATAGATTTCATAAAATAAAAATTTTAGATCTCACTTGTTTTAGAGAAGACAAACTATAGATCGATACCGTTAAAATCGTAGAATTTATTGATGATTCTTCATATATTTTTTTTAAGCTGGGCTCAATATTTTGAGACCAAGTTAATTTCATCGTGTTGACATGAGACCTCATGATTTCCATGAAGGATAGCTAAGATCAAGAATTTGCATTTAATATTATCAGCCTTGAGCCATGTACACATAAAATGAAAAATGAATCTATTCTTCGGGACACACATTTACAAGCTCAGTTTCTTGGTTCAGATTCATCGTTCCTTCCTGGGAACAAAGAATGGGCAAACTCTATTGCTCCATTTCCAAAGCAGTACACTGTGCCCTCATATATAGATCTTGAATCGCTGCATTTTTCTTCCATACTAAAGCCCTCTTTATCTTGTTTATTATCTCACTGGTTTCAGCTCTCAGGAGGTCTAAAACCAAATTCATGGCTCTATCAGATCATACTGATCTCAAGTGACATTTGGAATCTTAGCTGCATGCAATGCTAGTTGGCAGTCAGAGTGATTAGCAGGAAGGTACAATGGCATTTTCTGCATAGGGTCCATTCTCTGCATGGCATAAACAAATTAGAATATACTACTACTCTGACAGAAATGGCAGTGGATGTATGTAGGACATGCTTCCATCAATAAAAGGTAAAGATGATAGGTTGTAAGATTCATCCATCTACCACTGAAGTGAGAACCAAAGAAAAGAATTGAGTGTCTACAGATACTGTTTGAACAAAACAAAACTCCCAAGCTTTATGACCACCTTCAATAATCTACAAGAAATGCTGGGCATCATGATCAAGTGCTTCACAAGCTGGTGGTGTTAGAACATCCCCCATCCTCTGCATTATGCCCCTTTCTCAGCTTCAGGGAGCTCATAAGTAATGTTATCTTGCTGCTGATTAAATGCTATAAGAAGAAGCTATCCATAGCAAACTGAACCCAAAAGAAGACATGATCTTTGCGGAAAAGAATAAAGAATCAGATCTACAACTCTATTTATTTTAGGATCTCTAACCTTTTACCACTATTCTGATCTCCACTTCACAAGCTCTTAGGGTGCTATTATTCGATTATGGAACAGGAAATTATGACATACCTTCTTACGTTGGCGCAGAGCATAGAACTACTTACCCTGCAAGAACAAGACATCATGGTCGCATCGGTGAAGAAGTGACTACCTCAACTTCAAGTCTGGCAATCCTGAAAGCCAACCCATCACACTTTGCGATTGGAAGTATACAAGATCGGTTGTTCATGATGGAGAAGATGGGCACATGAAGAACCAGCACACTCTTCGCTGAGAGGACGAAATGTGGTAGGAATGCACGTACCCTGCTTCTCCACCCTGAACAACCCATCTTTCAAGCTACTATGGAACTGGAGATGCCATTGCCTTGGGTTCAAACATTTCTCTTCCCAGCAATTGGCTAATCCTTAACTTCTAACCTTCCACTCAGACAATCCCACCAAAAAGGTGGAAGAGGTAGGAAGGAAGGTACCAACCTCACCACCAGAAGTATAGGATAAATGCCAACAGAGTGGTGACAATCTTATCGGTGACAACAAGAGGGAGCCTTTTGCCCATCCCAAAACCACATGTGGAATCAATGATAGCAGTCATCGTAATGGCTGCAAGTGTTCGATTGGAAACCATTTGCCGAACTAGACCTGTAGCCCCAAGACCTTGTTGCCAATTCACCATGGAGCATCTTCCATCTTTCTCTGCTCAGCTTCGTAATCTGTACATAAATCATAATCACGATAGGAATGCTACCTCACATCATCACAATATTTCTTGAAATAAAACAGAAAAAAAACAAAACAAAAAGGCATTTGAAGTCTCTGAAGGAAATTATCCAGGTGAATTGTGAGGCAAGCAATCAGCATCTGTCCCAAGCAAAGAACAATGAAAGAAATCTGGACCACCATGAAAAGTGAAATGGTACAACAATGGTCCCAGGTATTTGAGCATCTGATATACATCTTATGTGGTCCTAACCTTCCTGCATGGATTACGATCCTCGGGCAAAGGTGATGTGAAGTGTTCCAGGCATGATGATAGGCATTCTTCTCATGTGAGCTCTCCCTTTTCACCACACTAAATTTGTTTTTCTTCATTCCTTGAGTGTGAGGACCGATTTGTTTAGTTCTCCATAGACATGCAGACAAGAACAAGTTGAGACCCTGTGAGGACAGCTAATCACCTTTAGTCCTTTATGGAACATGATTGGTTGTCATTGCAGACGGTGCATATGAGCTACGGGTGGGTAGGTTTTGTTGCATCGATGGATTGAATTTGAGCAGTAATGTTTTCTTCTTTCCACTACAAATTCCATGGAAAGGAGAGAGTGGGTTTGGCAAGATCCAGGTTGATGCAGAGGCTAAAATTGTCACTGTCATAAACTCTATTAATTATGTGTCGTGTGTCTCCCTTTTGTCAGGATGGAGAGATCAGCAACTCCCATCAGATATAATGAAGGCTGTTTGCGAGGAAGATGCTATGAGACCCTCTTCAAGTTTTCTGGTGCACAAAGATGAGAAGAACCTCTGAGACAGACAGACAGACAAAATTACTGTGAGTTGCCATGAAATATTTTAGTTTAAATTTTGAACTCATGTTGAAATTATACTGTTGAATATGTAATTTGTGCAATGGGTTCTAAAGAATCTATGTCGATATGTTAATTGTTATTCACAGAGCTTCCACGTTTGTATATCATACGGGTTAATTAGAGATTATCATTTGTATTTAGACTTTATTAGTATCGTGATCCTTGTACTTAAAAAAATTTATATTTAGATTTTTATAATTTTAAAAATAAAATAAATAATCTTATTTGTCCTAATATTTATATTGACGAAAAACATAACATGTGATATTACGTGCTGTGCTGGATTAATACGAAAGTGATGAATAAAAAGATAATTTTAACATCTTTTTTGTTTTCATAATTTCAACATCCACATATTATGTTAAAATTACCTTTTTACTTATCACTTTCAGTTGTTTTTTTTTTTGTTGATGCAACTAACAACTAACAATGGGTTCTGAAGAATCCATGTGGATATGTTAATTGTTATTCTCAGAGCTTCCACCTTTGTATATCATACGGGCTAATTAGAGATTATCGTTTGTATTTAGACTTTATTAGAATCGTGATTATTGTACTTAAAAAATTTATATTGAGATTTCTATAATTCTGAAAATAAAATAAATAATCTTATTTGTCCTAATATTTACATTGACAAAAAACATAATATGTGATATTACGTGTTGGATTAATACGAAAGTGATGAACAAAAAGATAATTTTAACATCTTTTTTGTTTTCATAATTTCAACATCCACGTATTAAAATGGAAGGGATGTTAATATTACCTTTTTATCACTTTCAATTGTGTTTTTTGTTGATGCAACTAACAACGTAGGTCAAATGAGTCTATTTCTTTTACTTTTCGAATTACAAAGATATCAATATAAATTTTTTAAATACAAGAATCATAATGCTAATAAGGTCTTTAACTATATGAGCTAATACATAATTAGCTTGATAAATTCAAGGTTCCAGTTAAGATATCATTTTATAAACTATGATTAAACCAAAATGATGATAAATCGATCATAACGAAGTTAACATGTGATGTGATGACAGTGGCTTATCAAACAAGCACGGTTGACAGGGCAAAAGATAAGCATATGAGATAATCTAATTACAGTAAAGACAGTGACCTAAGAGATGATAAAATGAGAGAATGAAGAATGAAATTATAAAGGTAAAAGGAAAAAACACATTTCAATTAGTATCACATGAAGTCTATTTATACATGATTAAAAAGAGGATTTCCTCAATTGAGTAGCGAGATTTTCTTGTGCAGTTGAGGAAATCTCTCTGTTATAAGGGGAAATCTCTCTATTATCATGCCCTTGCAAGATCGAGCTCCTATCAAGAATACCGATCTTGGACCGATACAACAAAAATAATTTACGGGCTAGAGGCTTCGTGAGTGAGTATGCTAGTTGATCAGCCGTATGGACATGAGAGACACGAAGTTGATGTCTGACAACTTGATCTTGCATGAAGTGAAAGTCGATGGCAATGTGTTTCAAGCGTGAGTGGAACACTGGATTGACACATAAGTAGGTAGCTCCAACATTGTTACAATATATTATAGGAGTATGGGTAGAGCTGACTTTGAGTTCCTTGAGGAGATTTGTGACCCAATTAAGTTCAACAGTAGTGGTAGCAATAGCACAATATTCAGCTTTAGTTATAGACCGGGCCACTGTCTTTTGCATCTTAGAACTCCAACTAATTGGATTAGACCCAAGAAAGATGACATACCCTAACGTGGAGGTTCTATCATCAAAGTTTCCTGCCCAATCAGAATTAGCAAAGGCATAGAGATGAAGTGGAGTGGTTTTACGAAGAAAGAGACCATGATTGAGGGTCCCTTTAAGATATCGCAAAATTCGTTTAATCGCAGACCAATGCATAGCAAAAGGCTGGTGCATGTATTGAGATAATTCATTGACTACAAATGAGATATATGGATGGGTGAGAGCCAAGTATTGTAAGGAGCCAAGTACTTGTCGGTATTGAGTTGAGTCCGTGGTAAGACTTCCATCACATAATTTGAGTGATTCACTAGTAGAGAGAGGAGTAACAACTTCTTTCGCATCCTGCATATTTATCTTTGATAATAAGTCTTGAATATACTTTCTTTGTGAGAGGAGGAGACTTGAGAATATAAATGTTGCTTTCATTCCCAGAAAGTAGCTCAAGGGTCCTAAATATTTGAGGGAGAATCGATCAGCCAATTACTTTAGAAATGTATGAATCTCTAAGGGATCATCGCCTGTAACAATAATATCATCTACATATACTATAAGATATATTGTATTTCCATGTTGTTGTCATAGGAATAAAGATGCATCAGACTTGGAGTTGATGAAGTCAGTTGATATCAGAAACGATCCAAGTTCAGTATGCCAAGCTCTTGACAGAGTCCATAAATGGTTTTTTGTAATTTGCAAACATATCTCAGATACTAGTGATGAACAAAGTCAGGGGGTTGTTGCTAGTCATAGGTGCCTAGCAAGCCAATCACGTGAGTGATGGCACGTGACTTGATAAAGAATCTTTTTGCTTATTATATTTTGGCATATATCACTTTATAACTATTACATATATGCATATATATATTATGATGTCATTGGATTTGTGCAATGGGAATCGGATCATGATAAGATCATGAAAATGAGATCGATTCACCTTTAAACACATATCCTAAATAATCCCGGTTATAGGTTACTCAAGAGGGACATCATGATAACCGGACAGACTGGTGTGCTGTATACCCGTCCATATGATTGATGCAACTGGTCTCATAGCTGCTCGTGTAAGGACACTAGGGATACAGTATAGGTGCTCATTGGAGAATGAGTTCACTGATTGATCCGCTTATGGAATGCTGGATGGTTGATGATGCCTTATTGTTAGACAACGATTCCGTAGTCCTAGTGGTATATTTGGTCCTTAGACTTGAGACACTAAGGATGTCCTGTATGAGTGCTCCACTCTTTGATATTAAACTTATAGGTTTAGTTGTCCTAGATCTAGTACAGCTTGTCATTGGGAGTGGTAGTCGACCTTACGAGGGCTATTGAGTGTCGATAGAGGATCATCCACTCTCGGCGTCATGAGAGGAATATCTCATGTGTTCTTGCTCAGACAAATCCCTAGCCAGGGTCATTTGGGTTGAGAGAGAAAGAGTTCTCCGAGAGAATCCGATTAGAGCGAGACTCGAGTAGAAACCATATGGGTCTAACAGCACCATGCTCGATATACGGTCTCTAGGATATTAGATGGATGAGGGACTATAGGTACACGGTAATTGAGGACAAACAGGTCCAATGGATTGGATTCCCCTGTATCGTTTGGGGACTACGGCGTAGTGGCCCAGTACGACCGTAGTCGATGAGTCGAGTGAATTATTACAGAGATAATAATTCACTGAGTTAGAAGGAGTTCTGACAGGTATGACTCACGACTAGCTCGATATTAGGCCTAGAGGGTCACACACATATGGTAGGCATTGCAATGAGTAGAGGTTCGGATATGAGATATCCGACGGAGCCCTTGTCTTATTGGATATCCAATAAGCCCTTGAATTATTGGATCCCATGGACGAGATCCAATAAGAGCCCATGAGAGATTATTGGATAGAGATCCACTAATCTAAAAGGCTTGGGTTATTGGATGCAGATCCAATACCCACTAGGGGAGGATCCATTAGGGTTTGACAGGGGACCTCTATAAATAGGAGGGATTCAGAGCCTCATAGGCTAGAGCCTTTGTTTGCCTCTCATATTCTCCTTCCCCTCTCCACCTCAGAGTAAGCTTGGAGTTTAGAGGAGCATTGTCTCAGCCCTACTGTGTGGATCACCGCTAGAGAGGAGGACGCTTGACCTCCTTCACCCTCTCCTAAAGATTTGCAAGGAAATAGGGATATACGATCTCCCTAGGTAACACAATCTACTATATATGCAGTTTTTCAGTTTCACGGATTTTGCGCACCAATCTTCGCACGACGACGAACATCTCTTTGGGAATCGGGGATTTTGTTTTCTTGTTCTTCCGCTGTGCATGTGATGTCGCCACCAAGATTTCCCAACAGTTGTTGCATAAAGACATCTTTAGTTAGAGTCCCCTATAAAATGGTATTGTTAATGTCTAGTTGTCGTAAGTGCCAGCCTTTGGAGATGACCAAACTTAGAATAAGCCGAATTATTATGGGTTTAACTACAAAACTAAAAGTCTCTGTGAAGTCAACTCCAGGTCGTTGATGGAACCACTTTGGCTACTAAACATGCTTTATATCGAGCAATGGACCCGTCGGGGTTCCGCTTAATTCGGAAGACTCATTTACACCCGATGATGTTTTATATATGATGAAAAGGTATAAGAGTCCATGTGGAGTTATGGAGTAGAGCATCATATTCTTCACACATAACTTTACACCAGTGAGGAGATTTTTTGGCTTGAGTAATTGTGGTGGGTTCATTGGTCTCGGGAGAGGATTTGGTGATAGCATGCAGGTCGAGAACTTGACATGGTTTAAAGATACTACTTTTTGAGCGTGTTGTCATTGGATGTCTAGGAACTGTAAGTTGTGTTATTGGTATGGGTGGTGGAGAGGCATCGATAGGGGTCGGGATAGGCTAAGATATATCAGTGGTACTAGATAAAGAAGGTTGTTGTATTTCTGAGAATATTACTTCAGTAGTAGGGAGGCTTGTGAAGAAGGAAGAGGAGAAGGAATGGAGGGAGTGGGGAGCTATTGAACCGGGAGAACAAAAGAGTGTGGATCTTGAAGAAAAGGATTGGATGGTGTGGGGAGAGGTTCGTTTGAGGGGATCGATGGAATACTCTAGTGACGTATATTTGTTGGAGTGGCCTACATGGGAGAAGACTCATTATTTTGAAATTGAAAGGCAGATTCCACAAAAACAACATGACGTGAAATAAAAACTTTTTGAGTTTTTGGTTTGTAGCACCGAAAGACATTATGTTCAAGAGAATATCCTATAAAGATGCAAGGTTTAGATCTTGGCGCTATTTTGTGTGGGGCATAGGGATGTAGCCACGGGTAACATAAACAACCAATATTCTGAGTTTCTGAAGGTTTGGAAATTTAGAAAATAATTTTTCAAATGGAGACTGGTGTTGGAGAACTGGAGTGAGCAGACGATTAATAAGGTAGATTGCAGCTTGAAAGGCGGCAGACCAAAAGGTTGCTAGCATGGAGGCTTGATGTAGAAGTGTGAGACCAGTTTCTACGATATGTCGATGTTTGCATTCAATAGAACCAACTAGTTGAGGAGTGTGTGCGGGTGACTTAAGATGTTGGATGCCACAGGCTAAGAGATAGGATGCGAGGGCTTGATATTCACCTCCACCATCAGAGTAAACTATTTTAATTGTAGACTGAAAGAAGTTTGCAACCAGCTTTTTAAAGTTGGTGAAGATTGTTGAAACTTCTGATTTATGACGAAAAGGGTATATCCATGTGTACTTAGTAAAATAATCTAAAAAATAATATAAAATCTAAATTTATTAAAAGAAGTGATGGGAGCAGGGCCTCAAACATTAGTATAAATAATTTCAAATGGTTTAGAACATGATGTGGAGGAAGTGTCAAAAGGAAGTCTATGACTTTTATTACTGAGACATGCATCACAATAAGTGAGAATGCTATTATTTATAAGAGTAGGAAGAGAATAACGAGAAAATAATTTATTTTGGATAGAGAGAAAGGGATGACCGAGATAACAATGCCACACATCAATTGGAGCTGCAACTGAGGAGTAAGCAGTGGGCTATTTTTTTTGTGGAACTGACGGCTATTCATAAACATTATCCTTATTCTAGCCTTGGACCAAGGATGCTCCCGTGCTTAAATCCTTGATAAGAAAAGAATTAGGAAAAAATTCAATGGAGGTATTATTTTGTTTGCAAAATTGAGAAACGAAAATAAGATTTTGTTTATTGTGAGGTGCACACAAAATATTATCGAGTGTAAAAGTTGTGGTAGGTGAATTAAGCAGTGTGGAACCAATATAAGTAATAGGAATTTCTTTACCATCACCGATGATGATGTCCTCATTTCTACTATAGTTGTTGTGGATTGACAAGTTCTGGAGATCAAAGGTAATGTGGTGGGATGCACCAGAGTCCATGAGCCAATTATGATAATTAGTGTTTGGAGTAGTCGTGAGATTTGCTTGAGGCCAATGTAATTGAGCAGAAAGTCTGGGTCGAGATCGACAGACCTTTGTAGAATGACCGACTTTATCACATAGTTGGCAAACAACTCTTTATTGGTTTGTGTGTTGAGGGCGCTAGGACTGCTAATAATTGAAGTAGTCACCTTGGTTGTTGTGATTGGAATGTTGATGAAGAGGAGGGATGGTTTAGTTGGAGCTCATAGGTTCAGAAGGCATCTTAGGCAAACCTTTGTTGTAGTCTTGTTATATGGATTGCCCCTCCTCATAGATTTGTGATTGACTTGAGCTGTGATGGATGGTCTTGGCAGTTTGTCCTCGCGCTTTAGATATATCTCAAAGTCAGTCAGCTTGTCGTAGAGTACTTCGAATGACACTGATGAATCATGCACCCGTATAGTTGCTGCCAATTCCTTGTACTCGTCTCCTAGGCCGTTGAGGATATGGACTATAACTTCTTCATCACTAAGGGAATGACCTATCAAGGCCAAGTTATCAATGATAATCTTTATGTTGTGTAGATAATCAGCAACAGTACTTCCTTCTTATTTTATCTTCATGAGACTGGATAGGAGACTAAGCATATGAGTGTGAGAACAATTGGTCAGGGTGGTTTGCAACTTGCACCAAGCTTCAGCAGTAGTGTCGCATGAAGAAATGAGTGGGGCGAGGGATCCAGCGACCGAGGCTTGAATTGCTTGAAGGATGAGACGATCCTAGCGTAACCATAGTTTATGGTCCAGATTTGGTACTGGACTGGGTTGGTGGACAATGAAAAGAGCTATCGACATAGCCTAGAAGATCATAGCCAAATAGGAGATTAGATAATTGAGCACGCTAGGATGCGTAGTTGCTACCTTTTGATAATTTGAAGGGGATGAGAGTTGCTACATTGATGAAAATAAGGCTTGTATATGAGAAAGTACTACAGTTCCCTGTAGGAACAATAACTGGAGCATCAAAGGTAGATGATGAGGACATATGAAAGATATGTACCAATATGTGGGAGTAGGTAAAAGTTTGCAGCAATGACAATGATTAGGGAAGAAGTGGTGGTGCAAATCAGTGTCACCTGAGGTAAGTTGTTGGCAAATTAGGTCTTTAAAGGAGGAGATTAGCTTTGTGTAAGACAAGTGCAGATCTTTATGCAGCAGATCAGCAGTTCAGATCTTTATGCAGCAGATCAGCAGTTCAGAATCTGGGTAGTGATATAGCAAGTGGCATGGAAAGGTTCCAAATGCTGCTTGTCGAGGCGAAAGGCGGAGCAGAATGCAAATCAACAAGATTTGCATAGGAAGATCAAAACACTGCCACAGGATGCCGCCGGAAGCAGTGAGGACGATGTTGCCAGAGTCGAGGACAACGGTGGCGGAGGGGGCAAGGCTCATACTGGAAGCACTTTGTTTCCACCGTCGTCCTTGAGGGAGAGGCAGCCATCGTTGGTCAGCTGCAATGTGGAAAGACAGCAAATTACTTGAATCTGGGCACTTTGTTTGCAAATGTTGCTCATCGAGGACCGCGGTTGGTGAACCAGACGATGGCTTTGGGAGTCGGTGGGGTAGAATCTGAAGGCGAAGTCATGGAGGGAGAGAGCCAGGAGCTGGTTGATGGTGCCCAATGAGAGGGTTCTGGCAACCAGGTCCACAAAGAGGGCTGCCCGATGGTCCAGCGCGTAGAAGCAAAGTAGGTCTGGAGCAGAGGTTCAGTGACGAGGCGTTGGCAATGGTGGAAGGTGGGAGGTGAGAGGTGGGTGATTGTGGTGGCTTGAGTTTGTGCATGCAACGGCGATCCACACAGTGCTATGCATGGTGCGACTGTACATATACGCAAAGGAGAGCGCCAGACCGTTGAGTCCCGACGTGCAGACTGTTGGGGGCACAAGCGTTCCCTTTGTTCTCTTCAAGTCTACCGACTGATGGCAGATCAACGAAGATTATCGTGATGAGGAAGATGAGGATTGGTCATAAAGCCTCGCTTGGAAATGTGGCTCTTCTCACTGCTGTGATACCATGATAAAATGAGAGAATGAAGAATGAAATTGTAAAGGTAAAAAAAAAAAACATATTCCAATTAGTATTACATGAAGTCTATTTATACATGGTGAAAGAGATGATTTCCTCAACTGAGTAGCGAGATTTCTTCGTGTAGTTGAGGAAATCTTATCTGCTATGTACTTAAGAAATCTTTTTATTATAAGAGCAATTTCCACGTTGCATGACAAAGTCAAATGCGAAACAAAATCAACAATGTATTTTTGTTCACATCAGATATATTGTTTAACAAATTTTGTTATAAGAAACTAAGAAAATGAAAACAGAAAAGAAAAAAAAAATAGAAGAGAAAATGTATGTAAAATTCAGCAGAAACATAACCATCCTCTTGCATATTCAGCAGTATTACGGATCTACCAAACCTTCAAAGCCTCATGACCGAAAGCTCATATGCTTTCGTATAGAAATACTATATTATGCTTTTGTAATCTTTTTATAAATAAGCATAGCAGCATAGGGAAGGTCCAAAGCTACATAAAAGCCTCTCTTCAAACAATTGAACTGCATCTGCCATTCTAGCAAAAGGATTTGGTATAAGTGTATTTATAAAAAAATAATAAATTATTATTTTATTATTCATAATTTACAAAAGATATTTTTTCATTCAAATTTAGATCCTTGTCTTTACGATAATAAATATTTTATTAATTAGAGAAATGATAATAAACATCTTCTTAGAAGGATCATAAGTTATAAAAAAGTTTCAAAATAAATATAAAATAAAAATATATCAACAACCACATATACTAGTAGGAACATTTAAAAAATCATAAAAATAATATTTAATATTCATTAAATATATACAACTATCAATAATTTAATATAAAATGATAATATATCGATTTATTATAAAATTTATATATTTAAACATAATAATTATTATTATATAATAAATAAAATCATGCATTAGTTATATGAAATATATACTTAATATTCAGATAACAAAGTCATACATCATAACTGATTGTACACTCTCTCAATAGTAGATGGAGAGACATACTCTACAGGATAGATTCCTTTCAATAGTAGGTGGAGAAAACTCATATCACACTCCAAACAGTGGATTGAGTGGTATCCTCACCTGTCCAAGTGTGAACATGTTCCTCCCAACAATGAATAGAAAAACCATCTAACTGTCATGTCTAACAGCCCACTAATCCTCGAAGAGAATCTCCCTACCTACTCTCGATAAAAATACATAAACAACCATGATTATTCATTTACATTCATCGATTCATTCACCAATGTATCCAAGAAATAGTATGATAAATTATTATGAGGGATTATGCTTGATGTATAATATGATAGACTGTGTCCATCAGTGACTTCGCACTATAATGGGCCTATAGCTCATTTCATAAGTTGCACTTCTAATGTGGACCATTAGCATAGTCATATATATTATATGGTAATAATCATATCAATATCATAGACTTAAAAAAAAAACCAATAATAATTTCCAAATGACATATTTAGAAAAAAAATTGAAGTTCATCAAATCATAAAGACATGAGATATCAATCTCTCAATAGTACTAAATCAACCAAAACCCTAATTTGAATGACCCAGTTAACTTAAACCAAACTCAATTCAATTAGGACCCAATAGAACTAACCTTAGATCCTTATAAAAATAATCTGTAATCATTCTAGATTAGTCTAATTTAGATTTGATTAATTTCAATTAGGTTAAGTAGGTCTAAATTAGTCAAGTTGGTTTTGAATTACCCTAAATCGACTTAAACTAATCAAACCTATCTAATTCAGCTAATTAATGAGCTCAAACCAATAAACAGAGAGGAAATTAGATAATGTCGTATAATGCTAACCCAAACCGAATCGACCCACCTTAGTCTTGGATGGGTCACGTATGCCGCACATGCTTATCCCAAATAATAGGTTAGGCTGAGGTACAATGGGCTAGATAAAGAAGTGACGATGTGTCTAATGCCAATCATATAGCTAGGTGGGCCTAACTTTATAGACTAGGCTGAGCTTTACCATCGAACTAGGTCATACTTGGCTTGCGGGTTGGGTCATGCCTAGACACATGAGTTGGGGTCATGTTTGATCACATGGATTGGGACGTACCCAACCACATGAGTTAGACCATGCTTGGTCACATGGATTGGGTCATACCTTGTTATATGAGCTGGGCCGTATATAGCCACATGGGCTAGGTCATGCCTAGCCACATGGATTAGGTTAAACCTTACCATATGGGCTGAGTCATACCTGATCACATGGGTTGGGTCGTAAATGGTCACATAGGCTAGGTCGACCCTATCTCGTAAATCAACTTGACTCAAGTTAGACTCTAGTTAGACTCCTCTTATTAAATTAAATTTTAATATTTAAATTATTAAACAGTAACTTAAGTTCATAAATTAAGGAATTTAAATTCATGATCTTAAATTTAAAACTAATTAAATCATAAAAATTCATATATGATTATTAAAACATAGATATATCTAATTAAATAAATTAAATTTAATATGTTAATCTAAAAATAAAAATTTTAATAATTAAATTAATCTTGAAATTCACTTCAACTTAAAAGACCTTTATAAGTTAAATAATTATTCTAACAATACAAATTAATTATCATTATTTATTAATTATAAAATTAAAATATTATTATGTATCATAAAATCGAAGATTTTAAAATATAAATCAAAGCTAATTAGAAAAGACTAGAAAATTCTACTTTTCTTCATAGATCCTCTCTTCAAAGAATCCTCTCATCCATCATTAGACTCAGCGAGGAATGATGGAGGAAGAGCCTCTTTTATATAGGAGAAGATGAGCTCTTCTTGAAAGATAAGTAATAAATTAATTTTTATTTTATTTTCACACACAAAAATAGAAATATAATATTTATTTCTTATTATTCACACACAAATAAAATCACATTCTAAAAATCAAATCACTCATTAGAAAAAAAATTAATTAATAATTTAATTGATTGGTAAATTTTTTAACTTATCCACATGATTAAGGAAATCAATCTTAATCATTTCATTAACCATATTACACAAATAAGGAAGTTAATAATTTAAATAAAGTAATACATTATTTATAGTATTCTGTAAACATGCGTTTAGTAAATTCAACAAACTTGTCTAAATATCCAATTGTTATGAAGTGGAGATCTCGATATTATATTCGATGGTAACTCAAAGATAACCCTTCTCCTCCATCTTCTAAAAAAAATTCACAACATAGTTGATTAGGTCAGCCACCTTACTGCCTTGATTATGTGGTTAAATGTTTGTGGCTCAAAGCCTTAAACCATCTTGTTAACCCTACCATTATGTCACACCATTAAAAGGAATATCCCCTATGAAAATTGTTGAACAATTTACTATCTTAATGTGAAATCTTGATACAAACACTGCAAATGATATTGAAATACTACAGATTAAAATGAATATATTAGAATTTCTCATCCTATTTAAGATTTTTCCAATAAGATCAAAGAACTACCTCCAAACACAATACATGCTCTACTTCAACACAAGATTTCCCTTTTAATCGTTGCATTCATCAATTAAAGAAGAAAAACTTATGGCGTCGCTAAGACATCTTCTATCTACTACATCTTTGAAGATCCCCTCCATCATATCCACACCGCAACCAATGGTGAGGAGAGGGTGAAATCGGTGATTGATCTACCCCCGCATGGACCTTCTCATAAGGGGCGAGGCTTTAATCACAAAGATTGGTCGAACATGATTCTCGGGTGATCTCATAACAAGACCAAGAGTTTAGGATTGATAGAGAGGAGGTCAGAGAGCTCTTCGAGGGTGACCGATCCGGAGAGAGTGGCATCAACCTTAAAAGGATTAGAAGCTCCATTGAGCATATTCATACATAGGAATCGAGGACAAATGCATTTGCTTCCAACAAACACTAGAATTCTTAGGGTTCAAATCACCATTATGTCACGAACGGTCGTCGCGCACCCACAACAAGTCCATTCAATGAACCATTCGTCGCTCTCATCTACATGTACAGCTATTTTGGCAGTATGTTTTGTCTTAGTTTCGAGTCATTTTGCTTGTAACAATATAAGTTCGAACAAGTTGCAGTGCTACAAAGTGACCGCTCACCGAACCGAGCAAAATAGCCCAAAAACAGCCCAAAACAACTCCATTTTCGTGTGCCACGGGCTGTTTTCTGCAGTCCGCTTCCGCTCACAAAACGTCAGCTATCTCAGCCTCTTGGAATCACCCGAGTGGCACAAGGCTAGATGGGGTTTCGGTATAATGTCGGGCATTGAACAATCTTTCGCAAGTTCACACGTTACCTTGATGGGAACTTGTTGTCACCCTCGGCACCTGGTAAACAGTTGTTTGTGGACTTGCAGCTATTCGTTCAACCTTCTAAGGTCCTTATTTTCCCTCTCTCCCTCTTTTCTCTTATGTACGTAAGGTGCTCGCTAAATTGCTTGTAAAGCTTCCCCTTTCGCGAGACGTCGGGACTTGTCCGTCGCTCGTTCTTCGAACTAATCAACTTTCTCTTTTTACAGGTCCTTCGGGACCTGCGAGAGGTTACAAGTGGGCTGATCTTTACAGACGCAAATCGCAAGGGCGAAGCGCGACTTAGGCAATGCAAGCTAAGTTTGTGTCTTTGCCGCAAGGGTATCTCGTGACTTAGGCAATGCAAGCTAAGTTCACGTCTTTACCGCAAGGGTGCCTCATGCCTTAGGCAATTCCAGCTAAGGCCGTGACATTATGGCATCAGAGCGGGCAAGCACTTTGAGCGAACAACGAAGGAACTTCACAACTTCGCCATGGCAAAGCATCATGGCGAATCATGCAAGAAGGACCCTTGCCCTAAGCAGCCGCAGGTGGGCTGCATGTGCACACTCGCTCTCATGCTGTTGGAGTCGCTCAAGAGGAGCATGGCAGCGAACATGATGAGCGAGAAGTTGGCTACTCTTCGCGAGTGGAGGAGGTGCAATCTGGAGCACCACATGAGAAAAAGAGTCACAAAGAGAGACTCACAACGACGGAAACCCGCTTGGATGTTCTTGAAGTGCACTTGGAGGAACTCTACCATGGCCACCTATTGGAGAACACCGAGTTCCTTACAAGAAGGAAGTTGAGATAACTCTGCCAAAATACTTCCATCGAAGACTACGTGAAGCAAATTTTTATGCTAATGCTGGACATCCAAGATATGTTCGAGAAGGATAAGCTGTTCAGCTTCTTTGATGGTTTGAAGCCATGGTCACAACAAGAACTACATCGAAGGAATGTCACCGATTTGATCGGGGCAATTGCTGCCGTAGAAAGGCTCACCAACTTTGTTTCCTCCGAAGACCTAGGAAGAAGGAAACAATCTTCAAGCAATCGCCCTCCAAAATATTCTCGAGGGACGGAGCTCGGGAGCGAACAAAAGAAGAAGAGTTCCCACAAAGAGCCAAGCCCGAAAGACAAGGCCCCGAAACCTAGCGGATGCTTCTTGTGCAGAGGGCCGCACATGGTGAGGGAGTGCCCACAAAAACAGGCACACAATGCTTTAATAGCTTCCATTCACCCCCCCAAATCGGACAAGGGCAAGATTGTCGCTCTTAGTTTAAGTAGTTCTGAAGCCAGTAGTGACGATGAGGAGTCGCAAGGACCCCGGATGGGAGCGATGCATTTGTTGAACGTCATACAGGGTCAAGTGGGGGAGAACACGAAGACAAGGCTACAAAAAGCAAGAAGTGGTGAGCTGATGTATGTAGACATCAAGCTACATGGCCAAAAAACCCATGCAATGGTGGACACGGGTGCTACCCACAACTTCATTGTCGATCGAGAAGCAAAGCGACTTAGGTTGATCTTGGAGAAGAGCCCAAGTCAAATGAAGGCGGTGAATTCGGAGGCCATGCGAATCTCCGGGTTGGCGAAGGGAGTTCCCATCAAGATCGGAACATGGAGTGGGAACACCAACATGATGGCGGTGCCACTACATGACTTCCAAGTGATTCTTGGAATGGAGTTCATGCGCGCAGTGAAGTTGGTGCCAATGTCGTTCGTAAACTCACTGTGTATGATGGGAAGTGACGACTGTTGGGAAATCAATGGGGGGCGACATCATATGCGCAGCGGAAGAACAAGAAAACAAAATCCCCGATTCCCAAAAAGATGTTCGTCGTCGTGCGAAGATTGGTGCGCAAAAAATCCGCAAAACACAAAACTGCGTATAGAGATTGTGTTACCTAGGGAGATCGTATATCCTTGTTTCCTTGCAGATCCTTAGGAGAGGGTGAAGGAGGTCAAGCGTCCTCCTCTCTAGCGGTGATCCACACAGTAGGGTTGCGACGACACTCCTCAAAACTCCAAGCCTACTTTGAGGTGGAGAGGGAGAGGAGAATAGGAAAGGCAAGCAAAGACTCTAGCCTATGAGGCTGTGAATCCCTCCTATTTATAGAGATCCCGTGTCAAACCCTAATGGGTCCTTCCCTAGTGGGTATTGGATCTGCATCCAATAAGACAAGGGCTCCGTCGGATATCTCATATCCGAACCTCTACTCATCGCAATGCCTACCATATGTGTGTGACCCTCTAGGCCCAATATCGAGCTGGCCGTGAGTCATACCTGTCAGAACTCCTTCTAACTCAGTGAATTATTATCTCTGTAATAATTCACTCGACTCATCGACTACGGACGTACTAGGCCACTACGCCGTAGTCCCCAGACGATACAGGGGAATCCAATCCATTGGACCTGTCTGTCCTCAGTTACCATGTACCTATAGTCCCTCATCCATCTAATATCCCAGAGACCGTATATCGAGCATGGTGTTGTCAGACCCATACGGTTTCTACTCGAGTCTCGCTCTAATCGGATTCTCCCGAAGAACTCTTTCTCTCTCAACCCGAATGACCCTGGCCAGGGATTTGTCTGAGCAAGAACACATAGGATATTCCTCTCATGACGCCGAGAGTGGATGATCCTCTATTGACACTCAATAGCTCTCGTAAGGTCGACTACCACTCCCAATGACCAGCTGTACTATATCTGGGGACAGCCAAACCTATAAGTCTGGTATCAAAGAGTGGAGCACTCATACAGGACATCCTTGGTGTCTCAAGTCTAAGGACCAGATACACCACTAGGACTACGGAATCGCTGTCTGACAATAAGGCATCATCAACCATCCAGCATTCCGTAAGCGGATCAATCAGTGAACTCATTCTCCAATGAGCACCTGTACTGTATCCCTAGTGTCCCTACACGAGCAACTATGCGACCAGCTGCATCCATCATATGGACGGGAATACAACACACCAGTCTATCCGGTTATCACGATGTCCCTCTCGAGTAACCTATGACCGGGATTATTTAGGATATGTGTTTAAAGGTGAATCGATCTCATTATCGTGATCTCATCACGATCCGATTCCCATTGCACAAATCCAAGGACATCACAATATATATATGCATTTATGCAATAGTTATAAAGTGATATACGCCAAAATATAATAAGCAAAAAGATTCTGTATCAAGTCACACGTGCCATCACTCACGTGATTGGCTTGCTGGGCACCTATGACTAGCAATCTCCCACTTGACCTAAAGCCAATCACTTATGTGTCTGATCCCCATCAGACCCCTGTGACGCTCAAAGACAATCTGAGACAACGGCTTTGTTAGTGGATCTGCAATGTTATCTTCGGATGGAACTCTTTCTATTGCTACATCTCCTCGGGTTACGATCTCTCTTATAAGCTGGAACCTCTTTAGAACACTTCTGATGAGACCCAGGTTCCCTTATTTGAGTAATCACCCCATAGTTGTCGCAATATAAGGAAGTCGACTTGTCGCTATCTGTATCGACTCCCAAATCTGTGATGAACTTCTTCATCCAGACTCCCTCCTTTGCTGCATCTAATGCAGCAATGTACTCCGCCTCTGTGGTCGAGTCAGCAGTGGTATTTTGTTTCGAACTCTTCCAGCACACTGCTCCTCCATTCAAGGTGTACACATACCCTGAATTCGACTTGCTATCATCGACATCAGACTGAAAACTTGAGTCAGTGAAGCCTTCAACCTTAAGGCTATTACCTCCATATACTAGTAAAAGATCCTTAGTCCTTCTCAATTACTTAAGGATACACTTTACTGCTTTCCAGTGCTCCAAGCCTGGATCCGCCTGATACCTGCTCATGACACTTAGAGCATGCGCTATATCAGGCCTAGTACATAGCATGGCATACATGATAGACCCTATTGCTGAGGCATAAGGTATCATATTCATGTTTGCCCTTTGGAATTTTCCATGCCAAACCTTTTGACAATGGTTTCTATGTACCTGGACCGGGACAAGCCAAGCATCCTCTTAGATCTATCTCTATAGATTCTAATCCCCAAGATATAGGATGCTTCCCCTAAGTCCTTTATGGAGAAGTGTCTAGATAACCAAGTCTTTACTGTGGATAGCATTCCTACGTCATTCCCAATGATGAGGATGTCATCCACATATAACACCAAAAAGGTGATAGCGCTCCCACTTACCTTTCTGTATACACAAGGCTCATCTTCGTTCTTAACGAAGTCATAAGATCTGATTGCCTCATCAAATCTTATGTTCCAACTTCAGGAAGCTTGCTTTAGTCCATAAATGGATCTAAGCAACCTACACACCTTATCTGGGCAGTTCTTGGACACGAATCCCTCAGGTTGCATCATATACACCTCCTCCTCGAGGTTCCCATTGAGGAATGCGGTTTTCACATCCATCTGCCAGATCTCATAATCATAGTGTGCTACAATAGCCGAATTCTGATATATTTTAGCATTGCTACGGGTGAGAAGGTTTCGTCGTAGTCAACACCTTGCCTTTGACGATACCCCTTAGCCACTAGCCTTGCTTTATAGGTCTCTACCTTTCCATCTACTCCGATCTTTTTCTTAAAGATCCACTTGCAACCGATAGGTACAATACCTTCGAGTGCATCAACTAGGTTCCAAACCTTATTGGAGTACATAGAATCCATCTCAGAATTCATGGCTTCTTGCCACTTCCCGGAGTCTATACTCATAATAGCCTCCTCGTAGGTCTGAGGATCAATATCCTCTACATCCTCTCCTCTAATATGTCCCACATATCTCTCAGGAGGATGTGATATCAGACCTGCGTAAAGTTGAAACTTGTGTATTATGTACCTGAACAGACTCGGGCTGTAGAGTGGTGCTTGAGCTTGGTTCTCTAACTTCGCTCAACTCTATCATTCTCCCACTGTCTCCACCAAGAATGTGTTCCTTCTCAAGGAACACTGCTCTCTTAGCTATAAAGACCTTTTTGTCCTCGAGATGATAGAAATAATACCCACAAGTTTCCTTGGGGTGTCCCACAAATTTGCATCGCTCTGTCCTTGATTCTAACTTATCGGGGTTGTGTCTTTTAACGTGGGCTGGGCAGCCCCAAATCTTAACAACCTTAAGATCAGGCTTCTTCCCTTTCCATATCTCATATGGAGTAGACACTACCGACTTAGTTGGAACTCTGTTCAGTAGGTAAGCTGTGGTCTCTAGGGCATATCCCTAGAAGTAGGTCAGCGAAACTCATCATGGACCGTACCATATCTAATAACGTACGATTTCTCCTTTCAGAGACACCATTGAGCTGAGGTGTGTAAGGAGGTGTCCATTGGGATAATATCCCATGGTCCTTGAGGAACTGAGTAAACTCTGTACTTAAGTACTCACCTCCTCGATCTGATCGAAGAGTTTTGATACTCTTTCCAGTCTGGTTCTCCACCTCATTCTTATACTCTCTGAATTTCTCAAAGGCCTCGGACTTGTACTTCATTAAGTACAAATATCCATACCTTGAGAAATCATCAGTAAATATAATGAAGTAGGAGTAACCTCCAATGGCATGAGTTGACATGGGTCCACATACATCACTATGTATGAGTTCCAACAACTTAGTGGCTCTCTCTCCAGTTCCACTAAATGGAGAGTTGGTCAATTTTCCACGAATGCAAGGCTCACAAGTTGCATATGACACATAGTCGAATGGATCTAGATATCCATCATTTAGCAACTTTTGAATCCTTCTTTCATGGATGTGACCTAGCCTACAATGCCACAGGTATGCACTGTTCAACTCATTTCGTTTCCTTTTGGACACATTTACATTCATGATATGTGGAGTGGTGTCTAACATAAATAAACCATTATGCAATGTTCCTTTCGTGATGATCTTATCATCTAATAATATCGAACAACCATTGTTCTCAAAAACAAATTTATATCCACTAACTGTTAAACATAAAATGGAGATAATGTTTTTGATAAAAGAAGGAACAAAATAACATGCATCTAATGCAATAAAAGCTCCACTAGGCAGATGTAGGGCGACCTCGCCAATAGCTAATACAGCAACTTTTGCTCCATTACCCATCTTGAGGTCCATCTCGCCTCTCTCTAGTCTCTTAGGCCTTGCCAGAACCTGCAACGAATTGCATATATGATAAGCACTACCGGTATCCAATACCCATGTGTTATCATAAGAGTTTGACAAATGGAGACTGATCATGAATGTACCTGAAGCTTCATCAAGCTTTTGTTTCACCCTTTCTGCAAGGTACTCTTTGCAGTTTCTCTTCCAGTGCCCATCTTTACCACAGTGGAAGCACTGGCCTTTGTCCTTTGTTGGGTCTTTCTTAGCAACCTTTGCTTTACCTTGTTTGCCCTTGCCCTTTCCCTTCTTAAGGGACCTTTCTGCTTTCCTTTTCTTTCTGGTCTCACCAGTATAGAGAACTGGCATCTCTTTCTTAATAGTACTCTCTGCCTCCCTCAACATATTGAGGAGCTCTGGGAGAGTCACCTCAAGCTTGTTCATATTAAAATTCATTATGAACTGTGAAAAGGAATCTGGTAGGGACTGAAGCACAATGTCCACACACAAGTTATCCTCTAGGACCATTCCTAGACCTGTGAGTTTCTCCATCCACTCGATCATCTTTAGGACATGGTTCTGAACCGGTGTCCCCTCAGTCATCCTAGCGCGGAAAAAGCTCTTGGATATCTCATATCGTTGAGTCCTTCCCTGTTCCTCAAACAATTTGTGGACATGTAAGAGAATGGATCTGGCATCCATCTTTTCATGTTGTCTCTGTAACTCTGGAGTCATAGAGCCCAACATATAGCACTGAGCAAGAGTGGAGTCATCAATGTACTTCACGTAGCGAGCGATCTCATCCTCGCTTGCCCCTTCTTCGGGCGTAGGCATCACTGTATCAAGGACGTACACGATTTTCTCCGTTGTGAGAACAATTCTCAAGTTACGGAGCCAATCCGTATAATTTGGACCAGTGAGGCGGTTGACATCAAGTATGCCACGTAAGGAATTTGAAAGCGACATTTTCTGAAAATAAAGATGTAGCAGAAATGAATAACATGCAGATTTTGCAAGAAATAAACTATCAAGATATGGACTTCTATCTTAATATGCTCCCACTATTTTACTAACGAGTCACACGACACCCTCAGCACGTGAAACGGAAGTCTCCGGCAGACTTCTAGTGGGGATCAGGATCCAATCAGCGTCTTAGTGTAACCTCGAGGGACTCGACCAATCACACTAAGCCTAAAAGGTAGGCAACTCTTGCCGATCACAACTCCTTGTGATTCCCGTCCTGTTCGGCCTCCGAATCACCATGGCCTCGAGGGACTCGACCTACCATGATGCTCGGTTAAGTCAACACCTTCGTTACAAGATGAGTCTGATTTGATGATATACCCTCGAGGGACTCGACCAAGCATACCATGCCCTCAGGTCACCGGTGACATCTCTATATCGTAAGCAAGATAGCGAATCGCGATATAGGTGAGTCTCGAGGGACTCGACCAACTCAACCTACACCGGGAATCGGTTCCTACTCATAACGATGGAAGGCCACGTGGGTCAATCTAATTACCTCACGTTTACCGACTTAATATTATCGAGAGATGTTTCTATGATTTGGTCTCCTAATATGACATGTCACACATATATTTAATATATATCTACATCGCATGCAAATATATATACATATCTAGTATGTGTATAAGCAATCACACCAGATGATCATGGACCACAACCTAATATGATTAGGCCCGAGCCAGTAGGCCTAATCACTCACATCAAGATCTATGTGTGCAACGGTGCATCTCCATGCCCTGTGATCGTCCATCTCGTCCTCGTCGGTTCCGTCGACATCTTGATGCATCTCCATGCATCACGATCGTCCGTCTCGTGGGTCCCGCTATCGCATCCACGCTCCCGCTGCGCCTCCTCATGTGATTACAACTTAATCATAGGCACGCAGGCCCGACAATAAACGAGAAATATAATGGAGGTTCGCAGACCTCAATAATAATAATCACAAATACACACATCACACGGTCCATGATCATCCGTCCACACATCATACATCACATGTATAAATAATCATCATCATGTAGGACTACTAGATAATAATAATAATAATCAACTAAACCTTTTAATTAATTAATATTTTCTGAAATCAGGGACATGTAGGGAATTTCTCAATTCCTAAGGGTATTTTCGTAATTTGGACAAAAGACAGAAACTGGAATTTCTCAAATTCAGAGGGGCAAAACTGTCTTTTGCCCAGAAAACCCTAATACCCTTTCCCCCTTTTGCTGCTGCCGCCGCCGCCACCCTGCCGGCGGCGGCCTGTGCGGCGGGGCGAGGGCACTGCCCTCGCCTGCAGGCGGCACGCCCGCTGGCGGCGATGCCGCTGCGGGTGGGCGCCCCCTTCGGGCGCCGCTGCCTCCGCAGGCGGTGCTGTACCGCCGGGCGGCCGCCCCTGTGGGGGGGTTTCGCCCGCGGGAGCAGCGGCGGCAGGCGCCGCTTCCTTTCGGCGGCAGGCGCCGCTGCCCTGCGGCGCCTCTGCCCGTGGGTTGCCAGCCCCGCCAGCAGCAAGCATGCTGCAAGCAGACCGCCGGCCGGCTGCTGCAGGCACAGCGCTTGCGCATGCGCTAGCGCTGTGCTGCCTGGCTGCGGCTGCGGCTGCCGCTGCAGGTGGCTGCAGGCATGCAGATCGAGGGCAGCAACTGTTGCTGCCCTTCCTCGCTTTTGCGTCAACGATTTTGACGTCAAAATTCTTCCTAAACACAATACATGCAGTTCAAAACCAATCATTCGCACGAACAACCTGGCTCTGATACCACTGTTGGGAAATCAATGGGGGGCGACATCATATGCGCAGCGAAAGAACAAGAAAACAAAATCCCCGATTCCCAAAAAGATGTTCGTCGTCGTGCGAAGATTGGTGCGCAAAAATTCCGCAAAACACAAAACTGCGTATAGAGATTGTGTTACCTAGGGAGATCGTATATCCCTGTTTCCTTGCAGATCCTTAGGAGAGGGTGAAGGAGGTCAAGCGATCTCCTCTCTAGCGGTGATCCACACAGCAGGGTTGCGACGACGCTCCTCAAAACTCCAAGCCTACTCTGAGGTGGAGAGGGAGAGGAGAATAGGAAAGACAAGCAAAGACTCAGACTCTAGCCTATGAGGCTGTGAATCCCTCCTATTTATAGAGATCCCGTGTCAAACCCTAATGGGTCCTTCCCTAGTGGGTATTGGATCTGCATCCAATAAGACAAGGGCTCCGTCGGATATCTCATATTCGAACCTCTACTCATCGCAATGCCTACCATATGTGTGTGACCCTCTAGGCCCAATATCGAGCTGGCCGTGAGTCAAACCTGTCAGAACTCCTTCTAACTCAGTGAATTATTATCTCTGTAATAATTCACTCGACTCATCGACTACGGACGTACTAGGCCACTACGCCGTAGTCCCCAGACGATACAGGGGAATCCAATCCATTGGACCTGTCTGTCCTCAGTTACCATGTACCTATAGTCCCTCATCCATCTAATATCCCAGAGACCGTATATCGAGCATGGTGTTGTCAGACCCATACGGTTTCTACTCGAGTCTCGCTCTAATCGGATTCTCCCGGAGAACTCTTTCTCTCTCAACCCGAATGACCCTGGCCAGGGATTTGTCTGAGCAAGAACACATAGGATATTCCTCTCATGACGCCGAGAGTGGATGATCCTCTATTGACACTCAATAGCCCTCGTAAGGTCGACTACCACTCCCAATGACCAGCTGTACTATATCTGGGGACAGCCAAACCTATAAGTCTGGTATCAAAGAGTGGAGCACTCATACAGGACATCCTTGGTGTCTCAAGTCTAAGGACCAGATACACCACTAGGACTACGGAATCGCTGTCTGACAATAAGGCATCATCAACCATCCAGCATTCCGTAAGCGGATCAATCAGTGAACTCATTCTCCAATGAGCACCTGTACTGTATCCCTAGTGTCCCTACACGAGCAGCTATGAGACCAGCTGCATCCATCATATGGACGGGAATACAACACACCAATCTATCCGGTTATCACGATGTCCCTCTCGAGTAACCTATGACCGGGATTATTTAGGATATGTGTTTAAAGGTGAATCGATCTCATTATCGTGATCTCATCACGATCCGATTCCCATTGCACAAATCCAAGGACATCACAATATATATATGCATTTATGCAATAGTTATAAAGTGATATACGCCAAAATATAATAAGCAAAAAGATTCTGTATCAAGTCACACGTGTCATCACTCACGTGATTGGCTTGCTGGGCACCTATGACTAGCAACGACCCCTGCGTGGTTCCCATCTCTCAGAGAGGAACCAAGGAACCCTAACATATATCGGCATTGCAACTGAAGAAACGGGTGCAAAAAGGTGAATTAACATTCATGACTGCTATGAAACTAGAGCCACTCGATGAGAAGATTATTCAAGAACCTACTGTGGTGGCGAATGTCCTGAAAGAGTTCAATGACATTATGCTACCTGAGTTGCAAAAGACTCTTCCACCACGTAAAGGCATGGATCACAACATCGAGCTGGAGCTAGGAGTGAAGCCTCCGGCGAGACCACCCTACCGCATGCCCCTGCTAGAGTTGGCAGAACTTAGGAAACAGTTATATGAACTGCTAAGCGGTGGTCTCATCCGCAGCTCTAAAGCACCATTCGGAGCTCCAGTCCTCTTCTAGAAGAAACAAGATAGGAGCCTCCGACTATGCGTTGATTACCGAGCCCTCAACAAAGTGATAGTGAAGAACAAGTATCCCATCCCGCTCATTGTAGACTTGTTCGACCAGTTGGGCAAAGCCAAGTATTTCTCAAAACTCGACCTTAGGTCGGGGTATTAGCAGGTGCACATTGTTGAAGGTGATGAAGCGAAGACTACCTGTGTGACCAGGTATGGAGCGTTTGAGTTCTTGGTGATGCCTTTCGGCTTAACCAATGCTTCGGCCATGTTCTGCACTCTCATGAATCAGCTATTTAAGGAGTATTTGGATAAGTTTATGGTCGTCTACTTAGACGATATCATCATCTATAGTCAAATGCTCAAGGAGCATGTCAAGCATCTTCGGACAATTTTCAAGGTTCTCAGGGAGAACACTTTGTTCGTGAAAAGGGAGAAATGCTACTTCGCCTAAATGGAGATCTTATTCTTGGAGCATCGAATCGGTGATGGCTCCATTCAGATGGATAAATAAAAAATGCAAGCGGTTGCAGAATGACGAACTCTAAAGAAGGTGCCAGAGTTGAGATCCTTCCTTGGTTTCGTCAACTACTATCGACGCTTCATAGCGGGGTATTTGAAGCGTGCAACTCCACTGACGGAGTTGCTGAAGAAGGAGCAGCCTTGGAAGTGGTCTGACAAATGTGAAATAGTATTCCAAGATCTGAAGGCTGCTATTTTGGAAGAATCGATACTCAAATTGTCGGACTATGGAGAGCCTTTTGAAGTCCATACAGATGCTTTAGACTACGCTATTGGGGGAGTACTCATGCAGGAGGGTCATCCGGTGGCCTACGAGAGCCGCAAGCTTAACGAGACCGAGTGACGGTATCTAGTGCACGAGAAGGAGATGACAGCGGCGATCCATTGTCTGTGAGTTTGGCGACACTACCTTCTCGGATTGTGATTTGTGCTGAGGACAAACAACATTGCTCTGAGCTATTTCCAAACACAGAAGAAACTTTCCCCAAAGCAAGCACGATGACAGGACTTCTTGGCTGAATTTGATATAGCAATGGAGTACAAGCCTGGAAAGGCAAATGTCGTGGCCGATGCATTGAGTCAGAAAGTGGAGGGCGTGAATGTTGTACAATTGGAGGGCAGAGGCCAAGTAAGTCAGTTGCACTCCAACTTCCTTTCTAGGATCAGGGATGGGCTGTATAGAAATCCCCAAGCAGTTATCCTGATGCAGCTCATCAAAGAAGGCAAGGCATGATAATTTTAGGTCCAGGAGGGACTCATGTACACAAAAGGGAACAGGGTTTATGTTCCTCGAGTGGACAATTTGAGGCGTGAACTTTTAAGAGAGTGTCACGATTCCCTTTGGGCTGGACACCAAAGTATTCACCGAACGTTGGCTCTCGTGGAGAGGGCCTTCTACTGGCCGAAGATGGGGACTGATGTGGAGGAATATGTTCGAACGTGCCTCACTTGCCAACAAGACAAGACGAAGCAACGGAAGCCGGTGGGACTTTTGGAGTCATTGCCCATACCAGAAAGGCCGTAGGAGAGCATTTCCTTAGACTTCATATCAAGCTTGCCACTAGTAGGGAGACTCGGATCGATACTCATGGTAGTCGATCGATTTTTAAAGTATGCAACTTTCATTGCTGCTCCCCTACACTGTTCAACAGAGGAGGCGGCCAAGCTAATGATGAAGGATATGGTGAAGTATTGGGGAGTCCCGCACAATATCATCAGTGATCGAGATGCTCGATTCTTGGAACAATTCTGGACTGAGCTATTCAAATTGTTGGGATTCAAGTTATACTTCTCCACAAGCCTCCACCCCTAGATGAATGGCCAAATCGAGAGGATAAACTCGCTCCTAGAGCAATAGCTTCGGCACTACATGAGTGCCAACCAACGAGATTGGGTGAAGTTGTTGGACATTGCCCAATTCTCCTACAACTTGCAATGGAGCTCTGGTCCAACAAGAGCCCCTTCGAGATCATTACAGGACAACAACCATCAACTCCTCACACCATGGCAATCGGGTATACTGGGAGTAGTCCGTCAGCCTACCACTTCGCAAAGGAGTGGCACCGAAATACAGATATTGCGCGGGCTTACTTGGAGAAGGTAGTGAAAAAGATGAAGAAGTGGGCAGACTTGGGAAGGTGACTGCAAGAGTTCAAGATCGGTGATTTGGTGTTGGTAAAGCTCCAACCAGCATCACTCTAATTCTTTAGGAACAAAGTCCATAAAGGATTAGTGCGCAAGTATGAAGGGCCCTTCCCAATTATCAACAGGGTAGGCAACGTCTCCTACAAGTTGCAACTGTCGGCGTGGTTCAAAATTCACAACGTTCTTCACGCCAGCAACCTAAAAGCCTACCACTCGGATCCGCAAGATGCTTTCTGAAGTGTTTCAACTCGGCTACCCCCCACCAGAGTCTCATACGAAAAGCGAGTCAAAACCATTTTAGCGGATCGCAAGATAAAGCTACCCAATGGAGCTAAGCAAACCGAGTACTTGGTGAAGTGGTGAAAGCTTCCCCGAACTGAAGCCAGTTAGAAGCCCGAAGACGCCTTGCGACATGAAGAAACAATTATCAATAACTACCAACAAGCGTCGATGAGGGCGTTGACAGTTTAAGTAGGGGAGAATGTCACGAACAGTCGTCGTGCACCCACAACAACTCCGTTCAATGAACCGTTCGTCACTCTCATCTACATGTACAACTGCTTGGCAATATGTTTTGTCTTGGTTTTGAGTCATTTTACTTGTAAAAATGTAAGTTCGAACAAGTTGCAGCGCTACAAAGCGACCGCTCACTGAACCGAGCAAAACAGCCCCAAAACAGCTTCGTTTTTGTGTGCCACGGGCTATTTTCTGCAGTCCACTTCTACTCACAAAACGTCAGCTATCTCAGCCCCTTGGAACCACCCAGGTAGCACAAGGCTGGATGGGGCTTTAGTATAGTGTCGGACATTGAACAATCTTTCGTAAGTTCGCACGTTACCTTGACGGGAACTTGTTGTCACCTCTGGCACTCGGTGAGTAGCTGTTTATGGACTTGTAGCTGTTCGTTCAACCTTCTAAAGTCCTTGTTTTCTCCCTCTCCCTCTTTTCTCTTGTGCACGCAAGGTGCTCTCTGAATTGCTTGTAAAGCTTCCCCTTTCATGAGATGTCAGGACTTGTCCGTCGCTCGTTCTTCGAACTAATCAACTTTCTCTTTTTACAGGTCCTTCGGGACCTGCGAGAGGTTGCAAGTGGGCTGATCTTTGTGGACACAAATCGCAAGGGCGAAGCGCAACTTAGGCAACGCAAGCTAAGTTCGCGTCTTTGCTGCAAGGGTGTCTCGCGACTTAGGCAACGCAAGCTAAGTTCGTGTCTTTACCGCAAGAGTGTCTCACGCCTTAGGTAATTCCAGCTAAGGCTATGACAGTTAGAGGAGAGTTGAAAGCGAAAAGAGAGCACTAATATTTGCTCCAAGCTAGTTACATATCATTTCTATTTCACCCTTGGGTGAAATATTGACATATATATTATTCATATAAAATATTTATATAGGATTGATACTATTCTCGTAGAATAATGTTGCTACTTTTAGGTATACAACCCTAAATTATAAGGATATTCAAAATAGTGTCATCCTACTCTATCACATAATTATTCAAAATAGATTCTCTTTTGATATTATCTAAATCTCCTATGTATCCCATTTTGAATATTATTTTTTAATATCATTTAGGACTAATTTTTTAATATAATTTTATAAATTATTGGCCTAAGCAAATTTGATAACTACAAGACTAATATAATAATATAAAATATAATTTAAAATATCTTATAAATGATAAAAACTTTATTATAAATTACATCTCAAAAGCCCACTATCTCAAACCACTTTGGTAGCTACTAATTAGATAAAACTTAGAGATATAAGTTACAAATAATATTCATCAAATATTTTCATCTAATTTATATTGAAATAATTTAATAATAAAATAATAACTATAATAATTATTGAACATCAATCAATATAAAGAAAAACTCATATGATAACTATAATCATAATGAAACATTAATCATGACTTAATGTAAAAGATAAATATTATTTCATAATTTTAAACATATACATATAAATAACCAAATAAATATTTAAAAAAAATTAGAATTTTATTTATCACATGCAAAATTTAATCAATAAGTGATATGAGAAAACTATGAAAGGAAATCATAATTTATAATTTTTTATTTATTTAAATTCTAAATAGAACCCTTATACCAATCAACCTTATTTAATTGGGCAAACTTAAAATTGAGCTAAACATTTATCCAATCAAGTCAATCAAAAAAATTAAAATTGATGAAAATAAAAAATCGATCAAAAATTATTTTTTCCTCAATTCGATGAAGATTTGATTGATGAAATCTAAATCCAATCCAAAAATAAAAAAACCATTATGATCAAGTTTGATCAAAGTATTTGATTAAAATAAATTATATTAATCAATTTTATAATTAGTACATAAATTAAAAATTTTAAATTTCATAAAGGTAAAACTATAATTTTAACAAAAGGTTAATTTATAATTTCTAAAGGGCATGAATGAAAGATTAAAAAATTAAGGACACAAATAGGAGTTTCTTCATTTATGAAGGGTAAAAATATCCTTTTATGAAAAAATCTTAATTCTCCGTTTCTTCCTACGGCCACTACGCGAGGCATGGTCGCCATCGTGCACAACCACCACCTAATGTGGTGCGATCGTTGTCGTGTGCACCTGCTGCCTAGTAGGGTGTACTAGTCGCCTAATGAGGTGCGACCATCACCTAGCAAGGCACAACCATCGCTTGTGTAGGGCGTGACTGTAGCGGTGCACGACCAATGCATGCGCAAGGCACCATAGCCACCGTTTGTAGCCGCTTCACAAGGCATTGCTTGTGCGTGGCCTCTGGTATCCAGTTGACATCGATCGCTAGTAGCGATGCTGTCGTAGCCGCTATAAGTAGCGATGGTGCTGCTGTAGCTATTGCACATATTGACGCTACGCAACAGCTACCCATGATCGAGCGGACGACTAATGGAGGTCATCGCCCTCAACAATACTATCGTCGATAGTAAGCTATTGACAATGATCCATCAATTAAACACAAGAAGCCTTACATCGCCCATAAGCAAGTAATAAGATGGATTGGATAGAAAAGTAGATCGATAATATCGACGAATCATTCATGCATCATAAATAAAAATAATTAACACCTTTTCGTGAATGAAAGATTCTAACAAATAGATCTAAAATATTTTATTTCAAAATCATATTTCTGATACCAATTGTTAATATAGAAACCATAATACACTATTATTAAGTGAAAGATTTTAATGTCAAAATTTTAAAATCAAATAATAATAGATCTAAAGATTACGATATATACCTTTTAATGTTGTTCAAAAAATACTTTTTCTAATCTATGAGTGCATCATCGTCAAATCAGAGATATGTAGTAATGTTGATCAACAAGGAAAACTAGACTCACCTTCTCCTCTCTTCTTATCTTTCACAGGACCACTATGATCGATAGATTTAGGGACAAAAAGAATATAAAGAAGATTTATAATATGTCATTGACTAGTTCACGTGTGACTAGGGGAGATGAGAGAAGATTTGTGATCTCTCAATCATATTATATATAAACACATTCGTGTACCCACGTATTCACATGTTTACGTATTTTATTATTATATGTTTGTGTTATATTGAGTCCCTAAGAGATTATTTTTTATAGACGAGAGCAAGGGGTCTAGGATAGATAATTAAGAAAGTTTCTCTCATTAAGATCATCTCCTAAGGAATCATATCATAATTAAACTTTTTTTATTGGTTGATAATCTAATAAGAATCAAATCATATCCATAATATATTTTACTTAATTAGATATAATCATATAATGGAGACATATGATGGAGACATGCGTTGACTCCAATATCTCCTATTACGTGCACTTTATGATATATGTATAACCTTTCATATGATCTCATACAAGCTCAAGCCTAAAACTCGATAGAAATATATCATATACTTCAATCATATTATAATCTAATAAAAAAATATATATATATAGGATGGATACTACATTAGCATTTAGGTCTATATGGCTTCGACATATTGATCTAGAGCTTTCCACATCCTCTTGAACTACTATAATAGTATAGTGATGCTTTGATCACTATCCCCTTATATTTTTATGGCAACATAAACAAGGATTGGTTGTCGACATCCATATGTTGTGGATCAAAAACTCCCAATTAAAAAAATCCAAGTATATAGCTAATAAACATAAAAACCAATAGAATGACAATAGTATTTGGTTGTCAAGCACGCTTGTAGTATTAGACATGAAGCAAATCGCCTCCTAGGGTTATAGGTCGCAAATAACATACCATAATAGTATAATCCATCCATATTAAAACTTAAAACTGTTATACTGTGGAGGAGAATTTATTGATTGTTGCAAACCCTAAAAAACAATTTGGGGGTAAAACAAACATTCAAAACTAACCAACCGCCCCTTTGTATCACAATCTTATTTTATAAAATGACTATTTTACCCTTCATTTAATCACACGTGATGTCACGTGTAATGGCTTCTGTGAAAGAATCAGATGGCAATGTTAAAAATGATCAAAATATAATAATTCGAACTTATGAAGAATCAAATATAATTATTTTTAAATACAAAAAGCTCGATATACTAAACGGTCCAAATTTCACGGGAAAATATATATTAATTAGCCTATTTCTTTCAAGAGCAAGATGATCTTGACCGTTCATTTAATGAACCTTTCTTTGATCTACGGTTAGAAACCGGTCTAAAGCTATTATTATACATCCAAATGAAGAGGTTATTATATCCGACACATTGTATTTTATATACTCACGGAAACGATGGAGGTTAGGGGTTCGTTTACGATCTTCGTCTCGCTTTCGCGATGGTGGCGATGCTTTCCGGCGATATCCCTCCGAATCAAACCATTTACATCAACAATTTGAACGAGAAGGTCAAGAAAGAAGGTGAAATCTCTTGTTCTATGTCGATCCTTTAGGTTTCGTCGTATTACATTTTTGTTCGTGTTTCTCAGTGTTGCGTTAGGGTTGTTGTTGAGGTATTTTTGTGAATCTTAGTCGTCGCTTTTCTTATAGCGAACCAAGATCGTTCAATGCAAGGTTGTTTCTTTCACAAAAAAAAAAGGTCTCATGGGAGATTGGCAAACATAAAGAAACTTCACATGAGTTCCAAGATTGGTGGGTATAAAATGGGATCCTATTTCTGATAGGTGAAAGCAACTCGTGACTAGTCATCCACTGGCTTTTTTTAACTTTGTAAGCCGTAACTTTATGCTGTCTTCACTTCCAGTAATTGGCAATATCTGCCAAGTTATTATTATTATTTTTCTGTTCTTGAAGTTCTCCATATTTGCAATATGTTGTTTTCTAAATGAGACTTTGGAAAATAATATGTAATGTTCCTTTGAGCATTTTGATGACCTTGAGTTCTGCAAGAAGCAACCCTTTCTTTGTAAGCACCAGTTTTTTCTGTTAAATATATAATTTTTTACATTGCTGCCCCTCAAAAATCTTAGTTATCCTTTGCCAGAGTTGAAATATACTATGGTGAAAGAACCAAGTGTCCACCATTCTTATCTCTTACACATGAAAACACATTTTGATTTCATTTTTTTTTAAAAAAATTCTGGTTTAGGTTACATCAGGTGGTGACTTTTGTATGTTCTTTCAAAAATCAGTATTTTCATCTCAGTTGATGAATATATTAATTATTATCTTGAATATTATATTCTTTTGCCGTTGGATTCAGTAAAGCAATTTAGGTAGAGATTGTTACAGAAACCATGGTCTTTGTGCTGGTGAACTGTCATCCTAGGAAACTATTTTGTGTTCAATTTTGGTATGCTTTCAGGTACTAAATGATATGCCATGAATAAGAATATAGTGATTTGAAATTGTTCTGTTATATGTACATTAAATTGTTGGCACCTCACAAATGGCCTTCAGTTTGGCATTAACTAATGATATGATTCTTAACTAATGGAGACAAATAATGATCTGATTCTTACTTTTAGTATTTGCAAATGTGCTAATGTTTTATGTGCTATACTCCTTACCTTTTGTTACCAAAAATTTTCTTATTTAGCTCTACAGGTTAACTTGACAGTAATTAGTGGATTTTGTATCAACTCTTCATGGCTGCAATTCATCACTGGTTTTCTTCTGTGGCAGAACTGAAACGGTCCCTCTATGCTTTATTTTCTCAATATGGAAGAATTTTGGATGTGGTGACCCTAAAAACAGAAAAACTTCGAGGCCAGGCATGGGTGGTCTTTGCTGAAGTTACAGCTGCTAGTAGTGCAGTACGGCAAATGCAAAGATTCCCGTTCTTTGATAAACCAATGGTGAGTGCTTATACAATTGGCAGCACATGATGTTCTTTTTTATTTCAATGTAGAGCTTACGCCTTTAAGATAAGAGGATGCATACTGCTATATAGTTCAGACATTTGCTTCATAGTAATTTCATTGTGGTGGTGAGTCACCGTTGGGCATTATCATATATGTATAATATGTGCACTGGGTTACAGATTTGCTTGATGGTTATTACCTAAATTTTTGGTGCAGAGGATACAATATGCAAAAACAAAATCTGATTGTGTTGCAAAAGCAGATGGAACTTTTGTTCCTAGAGAAAAGAAGAAGAAGCAAGAAGAAAAAGGTAAACAATTTTCTTTGCATTTTTCTTCATGAACTATGTGGAATATATCAATATACGCAACAACTGGTTTACTTCTTAATTGCACAACTGGTTTACTTCTCATTGCAATTACGACATTTTGAGCATCAAAACAAATGGTTTGGTGTTGGGGATGCAAAGTCTGCCGTGCGATTTAAGGGAGAGGCGGGGAATGGGAGAGAAGTGTAGGAGTGAGGATCCTGTCAATGAAAAATAGTTTGTTCTCAGGGCTGTTTTCATCATCATTTACTAAATAGTGGAGGCATCTTAATTTTTCTACCTTCTTTCAACTAATCTTTATGATTATATGCCAGCTTTATTTCTGTAGATAAAAATAGTTCCCTGATTGTTTTTGTGACTACCTATATCATAATTTGACCCAAAGGCCTTCTGTGCTTATGAAAACCTTTAACTAATGCCTTCCGTAGCTTTTGATAACATTATATTTTGATTTATCACCTGGAAATGTTTAAAGTAATGCTTTGACCTGAACCATGTGTAATTCTTGGAAGAAATATGATGCACTAATGTGATTCTAGGAGTTATTTAAAGTGATAAACACATGTGAATCCATATCCAGATTGTTGTGCACATTCACTTTTCATCACTTTCAGTTATCTCCATTTGTTATCTGAGTTGGTCGAAATACGATCCCTCGACCAACATTCGGGGTTAGGTATGTCATTGGTGCAGTTGGACAAGTCTCCAACCATGTTGTTTGCTGAACATTGTTTAACCACTATAAAAATGTAATTTGCCATTGCATATTCAAATGGGTATTCATGGATAACCTTGAGACAAAGCCATGTCTTACTTGAAGGTTATTATATGTTCGGTTAGATTTCCCATGCTTTCACTGAATCACAAGAAATTACCACAATAGTGTGCTCTCACTCATTTGAGATCTACAGTGTTGAATACATTTCTTTTAGTCATGTTCTAGTCCACCAGTTACAATAGCTCTGCCAGTTTTATTTCTTCTTTTCTCCTTTTATGGGTGTGCCATTGACTATCGAAAATCTGTAATAGCTTTTCACTTTGAAAATTTGGCTTCACATAATAATTGCAAGTATATAGCTTTAACAAGATTCGTTTTGCATGGGAATATTAGTCTTTGAAAATAATATTGTGTGTATAAGAACATGATGTATCATATCTATTTTGCATTAGCTGCTGAAAGGAAACATCGCACTGACGAGGCACAGCAATCTGCTTCTGCTTTTAGTGGTCCAAATGCTCAAACTGGCGGAGTGTCTGTAAGTTTATGTTGCACTAAATTGAATTTCATTTCTGGTTAGTTTAATGCTGATGAACATGTCTTTTAGTTAGGAAACCATATTACTATTTTATTATAGCAACAAAAAAACATGTAAAGAACTAGCAGAAATGCCTGACTTATTGACTAAATGTTTATTTGATGGCCTAGTTTTATGCTTCCTTTCATTGAGGTATTATTGCATTATAGTGTGATCATTATTCATGGTTATGAAACTATGCTAGACTGGAACTTGTTTCCAAGTTAGGTATCTAAATCTGACTTGTGCTGAAGAGTTGTCACTAGGCTGAGGTTCTTACCATCAAAAGAATTGATTTTATGTGACTGATATTGTTCTTACAATCATGCGATTTATTATATGCCTCTTCGATGTTGTCATGTCCTACTCGAACAGTCTGTGATTGATTTTGTAAGTCACCATGATAAAGATACCTTCCAATAAATTCTTTAGTATTGGGTGTACTTTAAACATAAGTTCCATGTTGTTACCTTGCCTGTTATACATTCTGTGCACAGGAGGCATGCTGGCTGATTAAGCCTGCAACACAAACTTTCCAATGCAGGTAAACACTTCGGCACCGCACAACACTTCAATTTATCATGTGCCTGTCGATATGGTTGGCACTGCAATTCTTGCTTTATACTAAATAAATATCAGCACCTTGTTTTAGGCCACCGTGTTCATCATCACACCAAAACCAGTGGATGATCTTCATGCGATCGTTCTAGTTGCACTCCTCTATATCTTGAAATTCTAAAACTACAAATTTTAGCCTTGGTACCATTTATGTTTTGCACTTGTGGCCAACTCATTGATCTTTTCTTATTTGTCTTCTAGGTGCAGACCCTCAAAATAATCCATTATGCGCTGCTTGTATGTATTGACACCATAATCAACATTTATGATGATACTAGGAAGAGAGATGTGCATACTGGCCCTGCTAAAGCAAAATGACATGACTTTCTTTGACAACAATTTGATAGGAAAAGCCTAGTTTCTACTGCAAGACAAGATATGACATGATGTACTTCATTGTTATTGTTTGTTTGCTGCTTGTGTCCTCTAAATTCCTTTACAACACACTAATTGCACCAATTCCGGTCTCTATACAATAATGAAAGCAAAATCGCCCTCCTTTTATTGAAGGATACTTCCGTAGAAGCAGAAAGGAGTATTCTTCAGAATCTTCTTTGGTGATTGAAAATGACTCTCACTAGTATGTTCCTTATGATTATAAGCTACTCAAATCTTTATTGTCGACAGGCTTCTCAAGCTTCACGCCAAGGAAAGACTGGTTCTCAAGAGCCTGCTGCTGCTCCAAACAACATTCTTTTCATCCAAAACTTGCCTCATGAAACAACAAGCATGATGCTCCAAATCCTTTTCCAGCAGTACCCTGGTTTTAGTGAAGTCCGGATGATTGAAGCGAAGCCAGGTATTGCCTTTGTGGAGTTTGCTGATGATGTACAGGCTTCAATCGCGATGCAGGCTCTCCAAGGTTTTAAGATCAGCCCACAAAACCCAATGGCCATCACTTATGCCAAGAAATGAGGATGTGTTGGGTGTAAGGTTTGTCTTAGGATGTCATGTAAAACAAGTCACAATGCCTAATTTCTTCTCAAAAGAATTATGTTCAACTGTCACTCGGACTTGAAGAGATTAGTTTACTTTTTGCTGGACAGTTAATCTCTGCTCCTATTTATATGGCTGTACTTCCTGAAATGGTCTACTACTATGTTATACATGCTTTGGTTGATGAATTGTGTATACCCTACATATCAAACGGTATTTACACCAGGCTGATTCAGGTATTAGTATTGAAATCTGTACCCGATGGACCTGATTATATTGGTATCATATTGGTTCGAGGAGTCATTGTAAATCTGATTGGTTAGAATGGCTGTCATGACTGAGCTTTTATTCTTGGAACAGACTAGTTGGTGCATTTATATTTATGAGATATTTTTTTTTTTATTTTGTGCAAAGAACATGTGGCGAAGGTGAAACTTGATCTTACGATCTTGTAATGATTTGAGAAAAGTCTTTATAAGATAAGCTAGTTATCATCTTTTGTCATATTAGGTTTTGAACTCTTTTAACTTTTGAGATTTTTTACAATAAGATTTAGAAATTTATTCATATGTTATGATTCAAATAAATTTATTCTTTCTTAATCAATAAAATTTGTAGTTTTTAAGTCTCATACGTATTGAAATATAATTATTGATAATTAGTATGTCAATAGAAGCACAAATAATATGTATATGTTATTCTTATTTCATGATATGATTATGATGTTTATGTTTCATAAATATGATAAATAATATATTTATATATTTTTTTATTTTTAAGATTAAAGTATATGTTTTTTAAAAATATTATTCTCATTATTTTATGTAATGTTAGTTGATCATTAATATGTATGTTAAGTATAGTATAACAAGCCAAAATATGTTAGTGGACTTGAGATAAAGTAATGAAAAATTAAATGAAGATACAAATCAAAGAAAAGTGTTGTGTAAGTGAGATTTAATGATGAGTTTAAATAAAAAAATATTATCTTTATCAAATCAAATTAAACTCAATTAAAGTTGTTGCAACATAAAGGCCTAATGGAATTGAACCTAAGATCTCAAGGCCAGCTCGCACCTCAACTTTATTTTGGTCTCATCTTCTTTACCAACCAGAGAATCCATGAAACCTAGCTTTAAGGAAGATTGAGGTAATAAAAACTTAACTCTTCCTTTGCTATATCTATCGGTTCAATTTTACAAATTATAAATTGATATTTTCAACCACTTTTGAATAAGTTAGACTACGAATTTATTTGTGATTTTTTGATATGTTTTAGATGATTCTCTTATGATTATAAAGCCTCTAGTATGACATTAATATGAAATTAATGCATAGAGATATTACTATCCTAATATAAGATACTCAAAATCTTCTATTTTTTAAGAAGGGGTTATGTTCAAACTGAATTAACCCCCTTAGGAATATGATTATACTCTAGCTTTTTGATATATTTTAAAAGTTTCCGTTAGAGTTTGTAAGATTTGGAATTGAGTAAATATTACCTTTGTGCACCAAGATATGAGAGTTCAAAAAGTCTTAACCTAATTTTAGCAAAATAGAATAGGTGTTGATAATCAAATTAGGAGGATAGTTTAGCCTCTAAATGATTATGTTTTAAACTAAAAATTGGTGTGTATTTAGTTATATATATATCTCCTAGTTTTCTATAAAATTTCATGATAATTCACAACCTTGAATAGGGAAGCAAGATTGTTTCAGTTTGATTGATGCTAGCTAGTTTATTTAATTTTAAAATGAATTGTTGAAGTGGTGGAATCTTGATAAAATTTCAACTTAAGTATAGTTTATTTGTGAGGGATTTTATCAAATTTTTTTTATGAATTATTGTAATAAATTTTTATAAATTAATACTTCAAAAGATAGGATTCTTAATTAATATGTCTTATGATCTTATGCTCCCAATTTGATAGATGTATTACCCCTAGCATATTTGATCATTAAGGAACGTGATCTTTTCTTAGCATCTTCATTTTTGAGTTTAATAAGGTAAGTATAAGTTTAATTCATTAAAAAATAGTGATCGTATAAATTATCATATACATATTTTGAAAAATATATTTTAAATGATATAGTCATTCTAAGCTAAATGTGAATATATATATTTTGCATGTATAAAAATATATGAATTATGATAAAAATATCTTGCAAACATGCATATATAATATGCGACGTGAGAGTGCACGTGTTTTTCTATGCTATGCGGTATGGGAGTGCATGAAAATATTATGACGTGCAATACATATATATGCTATGACGTGCAGTATGGGAGTGAACGTACGTATTATGATATA